>NC_055685.1:32385747-32685747 GCF_017639745.1 Melanotaenia boesemani | reverse complement strand
ACCTCTCACATCACTCCACCTCCCAAACACATGTCACATCACACTTCACACCACAGTGCAAAGCAGTCAAGTTTCAAGCTGCTATCCAGGACTAAAATAAGCAAGAAAGTAACATGTCCCCAGCTATTACCTGCTTAACAAATGTATGCATGCAGAAATTGGAATAATTCTACCTCTACCCCCTTTAATTGTCCTCCTACATTTTCTTCCTCATTATCTTTCTCATTATTTTCTTTTTCTTTCCTCTTGTTTCAGCAGTCCTTGAAGTTGCTTCTCTATCTTTCATTTCTTCTCAAGAAGAAAAATTTACATCCCACAAACAAAAAACGTGCAGGTGTTTGCATGTAATGTTTTTCAATGTGAAGTTACTCTGTTCATAGGAAGCAGTTCTGAATGATAACCTGCAACAAGGACATGAAAGGGGGAAAACAAGGAGCCAATTAATTTACAATCTCATGCTATTCAGAAACCCTTCTGAAAATTTGAGAACAGTTTACTTGATATGTGATTATGAGCTGTATACTTCATAAATGGCAACATTACTTTGTCATCACCTCAAACACACACCTCCGAAAAAAATCAATGTCCAACATGGCAGCTTTAATGTTATCAGAGGCCTCTATCATATGAAGACACACCATCAACTCATGGATAATACCTGCTTGAGTGCACTGCAATCCCGCAACTAGTTTCACCACCAATGAAGGCACCAGAACAGATAGTCTATTAATCAATGGCAGCATTACCTCCAGTTCGCTTTTCACTGAAGCATGTGCTATACACTCATGAACTTAGGTGCCATCTACCTTTGCTCTCCTGCATTGACTAATCTCACCACCTTTTCAGAGTGCTGACAGGTCAATGTTTTGAAAGTGATGTCATGCTGTCTTAATGCATACATTTCTGACAGTCCTGCTCCTGCTTCCAGGCCACCCATGCAGCAAGTAAACAAGGGCTGTGCACACACAAGTCAGAAAAAAGGTCCACAAAGATACATGCAAACTTGCACAGCTAACCACTCCTTCACACCAGATGAACGTTCTCACTTTGGGGAATGGTGGTGGTTTGAGTGGAGGGGATATAAGTAGAAAAGGACATAAGACAGTCTTAATTGTCTTGTTTTGTTGTAAATCTTGACATTATTGTCACAAACTGAGCTCTCAACTCGTCAAGAGTAAATTCGAAGGAGGTAAGTGGAAGTAGTTTTTAAGACATGTAGTTATTCTGTTTTTTCTGAGGCAACTGATGCCAGACAGACTGTACATAAAAGATAAAAAAAAAAAAAAGATGGACGGAGCTAAAAACCACATTTGTGCTGCACTCTTCCTTTTTGCCTCGGATATTGGATACATGTCAATCAAAAGGACCCGCCCACAATTATGCCGAATTTCAAGATTAAATAACATCCAAATGGATGAGTTAGAAAAAAAATTCACCACCCTCACAGTTGTCATGAAGGTAAACTTGACCTATTAATCCTAAAATGGATTTTTGTACCAGGCTTTAAACATGTTTATTTCTGCTGTGAAGTTGGCCTTTTTAACATGGGAGTCTATGGGGGTTTGCTCTGCTTAGGACCCAGCCCCTAGTGGATGAGGGGTGAACTGCAATTTTTTGCACTTTCGCATAGGCTTCACGGTTTACAGGCTTAGGTTGCCGCTTGATGCCAGATGTATGCATTAAGGAACAATGTCAGTGATATAAAATGAAAATGTAAGGTTAAACAGATACATTTAACTACATGCCTGAATTAACTTATGTATCACAGAGTTAAAGCAACTCCTTCATATTTCATTCCTTGTACTAACCAAAAATGGTTATTTCATATTATTATTTCATATGGTATACATGTGGTGCAAGTATAAAGCTTCAAGCATGACCCGTTTTGATTTACAACTTCTACAGAAACATTTGCTAAATTCTCAAAGATGCCAGAAAGACAGCATACTCTGTATGTTACACAACATATTGAACAAAATAAAATGTGAATTTGACATGGCACTACATTAAATTTTAGGCAAGTACATTTCTTTACAGACCTAGTCATCACCAAAGCTGTGATTTGTATGGAGGGAACCTGCATAATAGCTTTAAAGATAATATAAGATTAGAAACAAACTATGTCTCAGTCCATTTGAACTCTACATAACAAATAATAAACATCTCTGTCCACTGAAGCTTGCTAATAACTTTTTTTAAAAAGTTTGAAGAACATAGCAAATCTTTATTTGGATAGGATCTTATAATACCCATTGCCCCTGACTTCAGAAAATTAACACAAGACCAGTTAAATGAAAGAATTCATTTTTCCTTATTTTGTTAAATAAGCCATAAAAGGGGATCTGACTTAGCAGTGTACCAGATTTCTGCACAACACCAGTAAATACAATGTTTACGGCTTCAGTCCAAAAATATAGTCTGATGTACAAGCATCTGAGCAGAAGTGGTCCATCAGGGTCAGTAATCCAGTCTATTGTGCTGCTTGAAAATGCATTATCATTTCTCACAGTTTCCCTGTCTGGTTTTATATCTCCTTTTTTCCTTTTCTACCAAATTTGACTATTTTGAAATAACGTTACCTCACCTAAATTAAGCTAACCAAGCAGATAGCACAAGATGGTGCCGCCATCGCAACATGAAAAAGTGAACATACCCACTTACATCAACAGGAACAGAAGGCTACAGCTTGTTACATACTTGGCAAGAAGCGAGAATGTTTTTCTTGTTCTCAAGGCCACAAGAACAAAATGACACCATTTTCTTCTCACAGAGGTGGTATGGGACATCTAGCGGCTTGCTCTTGATACATCAGCCAAGCAGAACTTTCTTGTTGTGGCAATCTGAAAAGTAATGTGTGATTGGTCGGACATTTGAGGTGGGTGTGGTTAACGTGGAAAATGGATAGCTTTAATTCACAGCTGATCAAGGTGTTGAGAAAGTAGAAAAATGAATACAACACGTGGTATATGAAATACATGGACATCACTGTGTGTACAACCCTGCCCCTCCAATGACAAAGTTTCTCGTTACGTATGAAATAACCGGATCAACTGTTCATTGCACATAAAAACACCGACATCGCCGCAGTAATCCCTGCCCTGTCAGGACAAAGCTTCTCGTGGAGTATGAACTGACTAGACCAAAACAAACTTTTTTTCTTGTTCTTGCAGCATTTCTATGTATGCAACAGGTTCAGCAAAACAGCAGGGATAACCCTGTCATCCATCCTTCATCCTTCTCCTTCATTCACTCAACACTCATTCACGCCCTGCACTTCCTGCTTCCTCTTTGAGCTTTGCTTACAACTGTACTCACAACATGCTCCTCCAGCCAATTTAAAATTTGCTCACACCGTCCAATTGATATTATTCTCATCCATTAATTTAACTATTTCTTCCTCTCCTTCCTAAAACCCTCTCTGAACCTGACCTTCCTAATAAACTTGAGTTACACTTCCTCATTGCACACCTACATCCACGACATCCAACAGATGTCTTCTTTTTAGACTTAGTCCCCACATTTCCAGTGCTTTTTTTTTTTTTTTTTAGCTTTACTGGCCTTTCTCTTCTCCTTTCCCCATAGTGACCCTTCTTGAGGCTTTAACTGACCTTTGGCATTCTCTTTTTCTCTCCCTCTTAGAAGCACTTTTTCAAACCACATCAAAGCCCTTCCTTTAGATTTTGGGCCAAATTTAAGGTCACTCTGCGCTTTTCCAAGAATCCTCTCTTGTTGACCAAAGTGACTTCTTTGTTGTTTATTTGGAGTGAAAGAGTAGCAGGGAGCCCCTGCTACTTTGTCAATTCAAGTGAAAGAGGTTTCCCTTAAAACTGAAGGGGGTTGCCTGGGCAGTGAGACAAAGAAAAGTTTAATAAAAAAAAAAAAAAAGAAAAGAAAAACATAGTGCATGTTTCCTCTTTGGTTTTCAGATGGATGGATGAGAGGATAGGAGTGGAGGGGTAGATGTAGAGTGGCTGCCTCTCTGCTGCTTTGGGCAATCCATTAAAACGATCCCTCCATTAGACAAATGTGAAGGAAGAAGCCAGAGAAAATGGACCGGAGGGGTCCAGAAAGGGTTGACTGATTCAGAGGGGAGGGGAAAGTGAATGTGACTAAAAGAGGACAGGCTGTGACAGAGGTGAGTCGGGATCAGAGTAGGATATCAACTGCTACAGAGATGGTTTTATCCACTTGGACCAATTTGGCAGCGTTTTCAGGATTTTGGGAGCCTTTCTGGATGAACAGATATCATTTCCAAACCAGGTGGGCACAGTCATGACGAAGACTACATGGGCAGACTGTCAGAAAAGAAACCATACAGACAGTAAACGAGAACAAAAGAACGAGCCAAAGAAAAGAAAATTGGACCAAAAGAATTACAACCCACGACAAAGAGAGAAAGGAGAGGAAGGGATTTAAAAGTACAGGACAGCATTATTTTTCATGTCCGATGCAGGTGACTAACAAGGGAAGAATGGATTAAGTATCCCTCTTTCCCTCTCACCCTCTGCCAACAAGCAAGACCCATTCTGGGAATGGAAAGAGGTTCTAATAAAAGGTGTGTTGTGTTGGGAAGGGTCCAGATAGCCAGCTGCTTCCTTCTGGTGAAAGAATATTCAATTCAAATGACTCAAAAAGCCTCCTCTATCTGACAGGAATACAACCAAACAGTTAATTAGTGCACTTTTAAATATAACAATTCACAACGCTGAGCTTTTACAGCTGGTAAGTGAAACATTAAGTATGTTGTTACAGTGAGACTCGTATAGATCTTACAAATATAACGAGTATATATTAATTAAATACATATAATGAGTGCAGAACAATAAAAGAATGAATGTGCATACTGAAAATTCATCTTTATTCCTCCAACGTATATATTTATTTATTGTGGTTTTAGGTTTAAGGTCTAGTTTGAATTAAGCTACATAAAAAGATGGGGAATTTCTACAACTTTAGCCAATGAGTTTGGATGGGAATACAATACATTCATTCCATCTATTGATTTAAACAATCCTATATGTCATATCAAAGTTATTTTGAAAGTTCGGACTGCAGGTCAAAGAAGACTGGAGATCAATGAGGATGACTAAAACTTCACTGATTGTGCAAAATGATGTGGCAAACTAGTCCACATTTTAATTTGTCTTTTGATTATTTGTCTTAGCTCTCGTGTCTCTGTATGTAACACAAACACAGAAATACAGATCATTTAAATCAAAAATAATTCACCAGCTCACAGATAACTTACAGGTTTAGACTCCTAAAGGGGCCTTTGTTTGTTTATCTGAGTTGAGCTGTTTTTTTTTTTTTTTTGTACTCTCTTTCTGCAGGACAGGTAATTCCAGTCTCCTTTAAACGTTCACTAATTTGTTTACTCATACACAGTATATACAAATACTTTCTGTTTTGTTTATTTGTTTTTAAATCAAATTATTAAAAGGTCATTTCTTCTACTCAAATTTGAGAAGAAGAAATTACTCTGAGAGGCAATTCTGTCATACATGGGATGCTTAGTGAGGGGAATGCCAGCGTTGTTACGTTGACTAAGTCACCACGACATTTAAAAATCAGTATGATTAGGCACAGATCTAAATCTTTCTTCTCAAATAATTAATTTGCACAAGGACTTAGATGTATTTTCAAAATTGTTAAAAAAATAAACACAGAAGAATAGCTCCATACAAAAAAAAGTTTTAGCTCTGTGATTGTTTAGTTCAGTCCTAAAATATTCCCTTTACACCATAGGGAACAAATATCAAATCATTTTCCTGACCTCAGAAGCTTGTTAGGTGTGCTATTTCACTTTAGAGCAAAAAAAAATTAAAAATAAAACTCTTTCCCATAGCCTTAGTGAAGGTGAAACTCTAGCAGCGATGTTTCCATGTTATACAGTTCACTGCACTTCTTTCACCGTGTGAAAGTGGCCTCACATGTATTCTACTCCCAGCTTCAGCGCACACCCACTCTCACCAAGTTCAGCGGAAAACATCAAACCAGAGGTTGCCCAGGTTACTCAAAGAACTCCTCAATCTGAAAACCAATATTTCCTTACTCCCTACAGAAACTTCATCTGATAATAGATAAACTATTTCCATTTCACATTTTGTCATTTAGGTCCTTTCTCAAACCCTATAAGATAAAGACTCCTACACAATGTTATAGATTAATCTTCATCTATAATAGTTAGTGCCATCTACTGTTCAGAGTATACAATTTCATACTTAGAATGAATTTGAAGTGTATAGTTTCTTGTTTTTCAGAACTTCACTTCCTTAGTGCAAAAAGTCTAATTTTACTCCACTTAAGCCTTTTAAAAAAATAGAGTATACTTTGTTTATACAAAGTTTAGCCTGGACCCAATGTGAGACTTGTTACCTAGCTACATCAGTATTTGTATAATTGACTAAAGGCAGACATGCTACAGTGCTTTAGACACACAATGTGGTTTACTACCTATGCTCAATAGTTCCATTGGTTTTATTCTGCCCCATTCCACACCACATACTGATGTTCATTTAACTACTGTATGTATGCTAAATGCACACTACAGCTCAGTGGCAAGCACATAAAACACCCCCTCTAATTAGAGTACATCAGATGTGTTCACACATGCACAGACACTACTGTCATGCCAGCCTCAGGGCAGCCCCCCTCCCTCTCAATTTGCTTTTAAAACCACATCTTAAACTCGGAGGCTGAGTAAAAACAAAAAGTCTAATAAAACGTGGGACTTCCACGACACCTCCGGTTCCGCTTACACTCGTTGTCAATGTCAACTAGGGACGTTTACCTGCCACCGGGATGCGGTGCACTCCGGGAACAGATGATAGCCTCTGAATACCGGGAGAGGTGATGTTTCCTGGGGCTCGCTGCTGGTTCTCCGAGTGGCTGCTGTGAGCTCCAAAAGGTGCGCAACCGGCACCGTGCTGCTGCTGAGGATGTAGCTGGTGCTGCTGCTGGTGGTTATTAGACACCGTAACTCCGCTGCCGGTAATTACATTGCTATTCCCAACTCCATACTGCTGGTAATATCCAGACCGAGAACGCGAACGAGTCCTTGGAGGTTCCATGGCCATTTGGTGTGAGTGAAGGGGGTGGAAGAGAAAAGAGGAGGACGCGGCTGGGGACTGCGGTGGAGAGCCGTTGGTAGATCCGGGCTGTACAAAGCCCCTCGCGCCGCTCTGGCTGAAACTATAGCCCCCCTCCGCGCCCCCGTACTCTGTACGCTCCGCCGACTCCGCCGCCCCCGCCTCGTCGAATAAATCAGCCCCTTTAGGGACAGGCTCCGGGGTGGAGGGCAGCCGGGGGCAAACTCTGGGCTCTTGAGTCGTTGGCTGTCCAGCGGCTGCGACTGGCATTTCCTTTCGGGGGATTTCCTCTGTTGCCTTTTTTTTCTTCTTCTTTTTTCTTTCTTCCCTCAATGGTTTTCCTCTCGTTTCCTCTCTTAGAAGCGGATTTTAGAGATTGCTGGAAAATACAAAGTTGGAGAGTGACAAATCAGGTATTCTCGGTTCACATAAACAGTATATAGGAGAGTCTAATTTAACTGTTCACGAAAAAAAGAATTCATGCTAATCACCACTATTCCGATAAGTATACTATCGTTTACAGTTGGTTGGGTATCTTTCTCAATTTTGTTTAAGTAAGGCGGCTCATAACGTGGATTCCCAAACTAGTTTAACAACTAACGTTTAATAACACTATTCACACAGAATACCACGGAAATCTTTGGTTTTAACAGAGTATACATTAACGTACGTGTCGGTAATTTATATAAAACAAACTTTCATTGAAAAGTATGATTAATGTTAGTTATTAAAAGCAATGTTTCCTCCTAACTAAACAGAGAGTATGGCCAGGGCTCACTTACTCACGGGAAGCTAACACTGAGGGGGACATGCTAACGTTAATGCGCACAGTACTCTGTAGGAAACGAGTTAATATACTTTTCTCACCGTATAATCAAATGTGTTATCATACTCTATTATTTTGTCACAACAGTACTCGTCTCTGAATTTAGTTTAAGACAACTTTATCCACTTTAACCGGCACTGAAACTTGTTTAGCCAGTCTGCGTAATGTCGCTCGCTAGCTAGGCAAGCAATACCAACCCCTCCTCCTGCAGCAACCAACACAGAGAAAAATCCCGTAGCTCACCACCCACGCCTCGAATCCCTTTAAAATGCTTACTTTAATGGTAACAAAACAGAAAAGTAATTAATATAAAAAATAATACTGAATGATTTTATTGCGTAACGGCAAGCCATTTGGGTTTCCCAGCTGTAAAGAAGCGAACAGCAAGGCGCAGAGAGAAAGATAAAAAAAAGTGGTTAATCTACAATTACAAAGAAAGAACCACGGCTAAAATTAACACGGTCTTAAGGAATGACCCCGCCTCTGAGTCTTAAACTGAAACCCGGCGTATTTTCTCTACAAAGAGTAGAAGTAGTTGTTTTTTTAAAACAACTTACCCTCAACGTGCTCTCCTCGACTGTGCTCCTATCTGTCGATAATATTGTGCGCCCCGTGGGTGAGCGAATGTGAATGTGAGTGTACGAGCCCAGTGTTCGCTTGGTGTCAGCGTGAAATGTGACAGACCGTCAACGCTCAAGTCGGATTTTACCAGGCTCGATCAATCGATAATAGAAACGCAAACGCACTCGCAGTTGTTTTTTAACATAGGGCAACTTAGTATAATAACCAATAACTAAATAACACAGCTAAACGTTCAAAGTGGTGATTCGGTTTCGTATTTTTATTCTTTTTACCTGAAAACTGCAGTTTTATTGGTAACCTAATCGGTTTAAGCTCGATAATTGATTTGTGTGCCCTGTTAAATCAGAAGCTGTGGAAAGCAGAGAGACAGGCTAAAAGGGGCTTTAAATTATTTATTTACAAATACCAAGCCTACCCATTGCAGCTGTTTCCTCTAGAGCAGAAAGTTCATCGTAAAAATAAGTATTCGCTGTGTTTGCAGAAGTTACATGTAAAAAAAAAAAACTTTACAATAGACTAAACCATGATAACAAAGAGAACTTGAAAATAATATAAAATTGAGCCCCAAAGCTTTAGAAACTTATTTTAACCCACTTTAGATTCACTAGTTAAACTAAGTGAAAGTGATCCTCTGAGGTGTTTTTCTCACTGATTATACCCCTGTGTCCTAATAATAGTTAAATGTGTTGGAATATGTTTATTTTAAAATTTCTTTCCATTGAGAAGATAACATACTTTATGGGAGCATAGATGAATTGTTGTGTCAAAAGGTCAAGGATATAGCCTGAGTGAGACATAACCAACTACTGTAAGCAGTGTGTGGTGTTGATGCTCTATATATGCATGTGACTAGGTGGATGTGATGTTGTGAAGGATGGCATGTGAAGGAAAACATGTGATTTAAGTTTATCCACTCTTACTTGTGCACACACACACACACACCTAGCCCCATCCTGGTCATTCTAGTCCTCCACACACTACTCCATTGGTCTTGTTTTCTCATTTCACCCAATCAACACAAACCCATCAACACGCATATTAGCCAACAAACTCAATGTACATTCTCCCCTCATTACACTCCCTTTCCCTACTTTGATGATATGCAAATATCCCTCCCACCCTCCTTCCTTTCACTCCTCCCTTCCTCTCTCCCACAAGCAGCACAGCCACACACACATTCACACATCACACACAGGCTAATGTGCTGTGGCAGAGTCCACAGACAGCAGGGAGGATCAATTTTTCACCCAGTGTGCTACAGATATTCATAAGATAAGGCCACAGAAGATAGAAGAGGAATAGGGATAGAGGGAGATAGAGAGGTGAGGGAAGAAGGGGACAGCAGAGATGGGGAATAAGGAAAGCAATGAGTGGGTGTAATGAAGGAGAGGCACCGCAGAAGAAAGGGCCTTCCAAGAAAAAGGGTGAGTGGGAAGAACAGTTAGGGGAATGCAGAAAAAGGCTAGGGAGGATGGACATGGGTGAGAAAGTAAAGAGGGTGGGGTAGTCTCGTGGGTGTGTGGGAGGGTGGAGGCAGGATGAGTAAGTGGGTTAGGGTTGGTAGGAAAGGGGGATGGGGTGTATTGAGGGCTCTGGGGGATGGGATTGGGAATGGATAGGGTGGTAAGGGAAAACGAGGGATGGTGTGTGTCTGTGTGTGTGGAAGGGGGGTCATTTTGCTGACGTGCTCTCTTATTGGCTTGTTCAAATGCTGGGGGAGGGGCAGTCACAAACCATACTCTCACCAGCTGTAGGGAAGAGCAGAGAAACAAAGAGAGGGAGAGAGGAAGGAGGGGGGGCAGATATATGTTTTAATGTTGATATTCTGTTCTAATTAGATAACTGTCTGAGTGGCAGCATGAATGGCAGTGATATAGAAGTAGGCACAATAGAGAAAGAGTCAGGCTTCTGTTTTTAGTACACAAGAGGTTCTTGATCTGTGAGATGCACAGAAGAGCAAAGTGTCAACATTAACCCTTTGGATTTATCCAAAGTCACATTTACTCATATTAGAAAAGATCAGCTAAATTTTAGATGATGTGTCATTGCTGCATGTTCCCAGCATGGTCACATCTGATAATATTTCAAATGATCCAAGTGTGTGAAGCTCTACAAAGTTACTTAAAATAATGCTCTATGCCATTTATGGAGTGAAATCAACCATTTGTACAACCGTAAATATTTTTAAATGCTTTTAAACATGAAATTAAAATAAAAAAATTAGCAAAACGCTTTGACAACACAGAAAATGGAATACCATTCCAGTACACACGAAGAAGGCAGATTGAGTGCCATGTGTTTGTGGAGCCCAGCTGAACTCCGCCTGCTAAACCAGTCCGCTGGCTGCGACAGACTGTCAGGCAGGGAAACAGAGAGGGTGGTGTGGTGTGTGTGAGTGTGTGTGTGTGTTTATTGAAACAAGAAAGGCATGAGAAAATGAGACAAAATGCAGACCAACCAATAAGGACAAACACAAATAATAAATCAGAGACAAAAGAGACATATGCAAAAGATGCAGTGACAAAGAGAAACATAAAAAAGATAAAGAGTGGGGAGCATTCTGTAGTCATACTTGAAGAATGAGACAGAAAGGGTGAGTAGAAAGAATAGCAGGCCAAGCTTTCTATGGCTTAGCCAGAATGGAGCGGTGGGACTTGGCTGCTTTTGGACCCTTGGCTTCTGTTTTAAAGCAAAGAAGGAAAAAAAAAAAATCACAGTCAAAAAATGAAAAGGGCAACAAGCTATGCCAAGAATGCACAGGCAAGAAGCAACACATTAGGTTCTTTCCTTCTGCCTGCCTTTCTGTTTCCCTAATCAGATCTGAACAATAGGTGGGACCAGCCTTGAGAACTAGGCATTATAAAGTCAGAACCCTGCTGAGTGGCTCTGAGTGGCTCAGGTTGACTCTGAAACTGAGTATAATGAGTCTATCATCCACTAATATAATAATATCATTATATATATATATATATATATATATATATATATATATATATATATATGGATGCTGATAAAATAAAGATGAAGGCAGCTGTGATTGCCATAGTGATACCAAACAACAAAAGCATCAAGAAGAAGGAGTGTTAGAAGCTTAAAAAACGAAGGGCTGAAGGAGGAAGCTGAAAAAATGTGGGGAGTGAAGGCAATAGTAATCTGTTGTAGTCAGAGCACTCTGGGCTGTGACCTCTAAACTGGGAGAGTGGGTCCAACAGATCTCAGGAATAGATCCCCCCCCTTTTTTTCTTCCAGAAGTGGGCAGTTGAACAGCTAAGATACAGCACAAGAACCAGAGCTTGAAAGAAGGATAATCACCCACATGGGGTGAGTGTGGAGTTTAGATTTATAAAAACTGTGCCTTGCTTACCATGAGGAGCACTGGTCCCAACAAGGTTTATATTTGTACCATAAAAGGTTCCAATCACGTAACAAAGGTTAGTATACACACAAATATTCATACAAATACATACATGCACACAAATAAACTATATCATTTCTGCAATAGCTTTTGCACAGACCGTACAAAACAACCAAATATCTGCTGACTGACCCAGCCACTCATGGCAACTAATCATGTAGTAATGGTTGCCATGCAATAATCATATCACTACAAAGAGGCATGAGAGGACTTATGGGCTTTGCCAGCTTAATTGTGAAAAACAAGGAATTATTTTTCTGACTTTTCAATTCGCTGATACCCTAAGTAGAAGATTAGAGCCTTTAGATCGTCTGACTCAGGGAGGCCATCATAGAGGGGGATATTTATAAAAAACACACCCCAGAAATGGTTCACCACACCACAGTGCACAGCACAGCAAAATATTCATCTGACTATCCCTAATTAGTGCTATGAAGTGCTTGTAGTAGTGAAGGGTGGAAGACTTGGCTTTTGTGTGGTAAAGAAAAGTGTAAACCTTTGTTTCCCCTTTTCTTAACAAACCACAGTTTTGAAAGAGGAAAGGACAAGTCATACAGAAAATTTAGATTTCTTATCAGGTTATAAAATCAAAATAATATGTGTTAAAAATAGTCTTCTTTGCACCTCAAATGGATACCACAAATTAAATGGCCATGTTATCCTTTGGTTATCTTCATCTGTCAGATCTTTGAAATGCTGCTTGATTTTCTTTGCCATATGTCTTGTACTGCAAGGCCGACTGTGAGTATGCAGCTGAGATGCAGCCCGAAAGTAGTGTCATATTCTGGGCTTGGAGGAGAAAGAAGGATGCCAAGAGCTGAAACGTGATGACTGGTGACTGTGTGAGAATGAGGAGGGGGAAAAAAGCAAGCTTCCAAAGGCTTGTTGCTGTGTGTAGAGTATGTTCATGTGTACGCACATGTGATCAACAGTGCATTTACAGTATGTGTGGGAAGACGGAATCCTTCCAGCCGTTTTCTTTCTCCAGCCTCTTCTCTGTTCCAACCCCCCTTCTCACCACCACCACCACCACGCATGCAGTTCTCATCAGCAGCGTCTTTCTCTCTGTCTTTCTATGTCCTTACAAGCTCTGACTCCTTACACCACTTACTGCATGTTTCTATAAATCTTCCAGCTCATGCAGACACATTTTCCCATATCTCTCCATCCAGTGTGTGTTGGACTTTTCATATGACTTGGCAGAAGTGAACCATGCGTAAGTACGTGCCAGTGTGGGAATGTGTCTGTTAAGAGTTTTGGCAGTTTTCTCAACAGAGCCTTACCAAAAGATCCACTGGGAAATGTGGTTTTAACGCCCCCTCTCTTCTCTCCTCGTTTCCTTTTTTCTCTCCATTTCACAATTTCCTGTGTTTCTCCATGCTCATCTCTTTTTTTATTTTTAATTTTCTCCCTTTTCTCTTAATTCTGTACCATTTTACTGAGAATCAGCCTTTGTAAGTCCCAACATCATAATTTGCATCAAAAATTATTGTGAGCAGTGTCTGCATTTAAGCTTGTGATTCAGGATGGAACTCTCAAAATGCTGTCCACACACAATGAATGCTGATGGAAAAGCATGATAGGTTATCCTGTAGGGAGGGCTGGTCAGATGAAATAGCTACTTGGTATTCCATTCCTCTGCAAAGCATGACACACAGGAGAGAGATGCTGGCAAATATGCAAATGTGGAAATACTTAATATATTTCATGGCCCTCTGAAGTTCATCAGCTTCAGAAATGATATGCAGATCCAGTTGTGATATGTAAGGACTGAGAAAATACATAGTTCAGAATTTTCAAACATACATGAATGAACTGTATGTGTGAACGTACATGTAATCAACTCCTATTTTGTAATGCTGCAAACTTCAGTTCTATCTTGTATTTTACATAAATATCAACCATTTCCAAAGAAGTGGAATATAAAATATAAATAAAACCTTAATGTGGTGATTTCCACGCCTCACAAATCAGTATATTTTTCAAGATAAATCAGATAAAACATATTACATGTCGAAAGTAAGACATTTCACTGTTTCATGAAAGATATTAGTTCATCTTGAATTTGATGGCAGTGACATGTTTCAAAAAAGTTGTGACAAAAAGGTGGAAAAGTAAGTGTTACTTAAGAGAAACAGCTGGAAGAGCATGCTGTAACTTATAAAGTTTATTGACAAGAGGTCAAAAACATGACCGGGAATTAAAACAACACCTTAAAGAGGCAGAGTCTCTCAGAAGTAAAGGTGGGCAGAGGATCAGAAATCTGCAAAGAACCGCATCTATAAACTGTGGCTCAATTTCCGAGTAATTTCCTTCAATTTGGTCCTGTGGTGGACTGATGACCCATTTCTACCCCACCTCTTGCCTGGCAGCAGGTGACAAGGGCTTCAGCCCCCCTCTGATGTTAAATTAGATGTGGGTATATAACATGGATGGCTGGATGGTCCTCAATGAAAAATATATAAGACTTTAAATACTTCAACTTATAAAGTATATAATAATTCTGACAATCTTGAATCTTCTCTGTAAGCAACACAGCCAAAAGTCAGTACTGGATACTGGGATCTTTAATTAAAAAAAAAAAATAAAAAAAAATAACACATGGTTCTGGTTCTTGGAAATAACTGCTTGGGCTCAGAAATACTTCCAAAAATAATTTTGTGTCAACATAGCTCAATGTGTCATCCACAAATGCAGATTAAAGCTTTACCATGATACAGAAAAGCCATTGTATTTTAAAACCAAAGCCATTTTTGACCTGAGGCAAAGTGGAAAACTGTTCTGTGGTCAGATGAATTAAAATGTGAAATTCTATTTGGAAATCATTTTCCTTTTCATCTGGAGCCTATATCTCAGCACTCAGTTAAAAAAATCTTACATCTCCTATGGTGTGAGGGTGCATTACTGTCTATGGTACTACAACTTGCACATCTGGAAAGACTCCATCAATGCTAAAAGGTATTTGCAGGTTTAAGAGCAACACATGCTTTCGTCCAGGCAAAAATGTTTTTCAGGGAATGCATTGCATATTCCAGCAAGACAATGCTCACCTGTAAACTGTATCTGTAGCTTTTTTGAGATATGAGTAAATAGTTTTCATCAAATAGTACAACATTTTGTGTAGTTTCTTTTTTTATTTTCTATTGTGAATAAAATATTGGTTTAAGAGCTTTTCAAATCATTGCTTGAAGAGTTGAAAGTCCCAATTCTTTTGGGATTAGGGCTGCAATTCTTATAGTCTTAAATTAAATGAGAAGGGATATTACACATTTTATGGAGGTGGGTTTAAAAGAAATGATTACATTTAGAAAAATTATCCATCCATCCATCCATCCATCCATCCATCCATCCATTTTCTATTCCTGCTTATTCCACTGTTGAAAGCGGTCCACAGTCTATCCCAGTACACCCTGGACTGGTTGCCAGTCCATCACAGGGCCAAAATATGATATAGTGCTGTTAAAATTATCCATCAAGTTGCAGGTTGCAAAATCTGACATTAAAATTTACATCTGAAATTATTTTAATCCTATCTATCTGTTATACTGAGGTAAAGCTTTTTTGTGATCATGTATTTTCAGGTTGGTCCTTTCCATTCTTCTTAAACATTAGTTTTCCCATGTATATATGGACACCTACACAAACGACACAAAGCAAATGGTGAACCAAGATGTTCTTAGTTTGTCACAGTTTTGCAACAGACTTTGAAAAGTCTATTCAATATTATTTTCTGCATCATTAACTTCTTTTAACCACACACAAAAAAATTCTTCTTAGTTTAAAGTTTAATTTGTTACATGAATTTCTTTCTCTTAAAATCAGCGATAGTTTATTGAAATTAAACTTTATCCTTCATCTTTAGTTTTATCTAAAGGGGCTAAATAGTTTTTAAAACAGTTTAAAATAGGAAATTATTTAACAAAATTTCATTTTAAGGTCAACATTTCCATTGGAGATTTGCATGCTTATGTATATAGCAGTGAAAACCAGCAGGCATCAGAGGTTTTGTTGAGTCACTTCTGTTAAACATATTCCCTGACTGATTGGGCAGAGACTGTTGCCCTGTGGTTCGGTGGTACCTAGCCACAGCTTCATGTACCGAGACTCACAGCAAGAGTGCAATGACACAGAGTAAGAGCAGGAAAAATATTTTTTAAAACTTAAATGTGCAGGTTAACCAGCACGTTAGCCAGGTTTGATAGCAAATTTCTCCAGGCATAAACTGATCATCTCAGATCTTCTATCTAGAGCAACACAAAAGAGTTCCTCCACCAGGTTTTACCTGTCCTCCACCCAGCTTGTGTTAATTTCTCCTGTAGTTTGTGTTGGCTTCCTGTTTCATCAGATCTTCACAACGCATGCAAATTATCTGTACAACCCCACCCAGAAAAGAGTCTGGATGGTTTCTACAGTGTTCTGCAAGTGACATACAGCCTGTCTGGGTTCCTGAGAGGTGGGGCTCTGCAGATTTTAGGCAGAAACCTCCAACCACAGCACAGATGACTGATTTTACTCCTTCAGCACATAAATGTATCTAACGTACATGCTAGCAAGGTTAAAAACTTTATTGCCAACAGAGGAGAACTTAAAGTTGAAACAATGAAAATTACTTTACTCTGATTAAGCTAAAGCTTCACAATACTTCTCCTTCGTGTGGTTCTGTTTCAGACACTTACAAACCAGAGGCCTGTAGGGACTGATAGGAACAAACCACACAGACATTTGCCTGTCTTCCTCAGTGACTTCAGCAGCTCTGTTCTGCCCTGTGAAGTTCATCACAGTTCATCCTCTTTGTCCCCTCTGAGCAGAGGCTGGCTACTGTCTCAACCCCCCCCCTCCCAAACACACATACACACACACACACACACACACACCCCTTCATCCCACCCCAGGTCTGCTTCCATCACCTGTCCCAAGGGGATAACTGTCTCCACCACCCACCCCCATCTGTCCCTCCACCAACCCGGCCTTTCCCTGCCTCTCCCTCTGCTCTTTGGATGTCGCCTCTTTTTGTGATGTCATTGAGGAGAAGTACAACCTTTCAGTGTGTGTGTAAATGGGTGTGCATCTGAGTGAGTCAGTGAGCTGGAGGTGTGCATGTGTGTGAGAGTATGTGACAGGGAGAGAGGTGGAATAGACAGACAGAAGGAAAGAAAGACTCGAGTGTTAGGTTTCTCTTTTCAATTCAGAAGCTCAGCTCCTTGTTTTTAATCTAGAAAAGAGGGTGAAAGGAGCAGGAAAGGGGAGAGGATAGTCGGAATTTGAGCTGCTGACAGCTGTTTTTGTTCCTTCTCTACTCACCCTTCTTTCTTTTACTCCTTACTGTGTCATAGATGATTACACACATTATTTGTAGAGATATATAGAAATGATTGTAAAATCATAGCTTTTTAAGAAGGGTTAATCCTTTTCCATGTATAGAAGGGATTGAAGACACTACCTGATTCTATTTTCCACTGATGACTGCATGCACACATCTCAAATCTCAAATTTTACTCACTTCCTGTGACGTCTCACTCACCACATCCTGGTTTGACTTCACAAGATGCTGACATTCATACAGTTTAACGGTTTTCCTGTCAATTTTCGGATCACATTCATATGAAGACATATACATGCTCTGGAAAGGTATATTTTCTCTCATCGCTAGTTTAAGAGCACACACACACATTCACTGTGTGATAAATAATTACAAACCATGGTAGGCTACTGTCCAATCTGTGGGAAGCCTGTCTACTTTGGTAAGTCTGACCTCTTTAAAATTTTACTCTGTCTGTCTCCCTCTGTCTGTGTGGCACAGCTATCTATTTATTTTTCTGTCTTTTCGTGATTGAGAAATTGTTTTGTTGCTTCTATAAAGCTAGACAATAAAACTATAATAATCTGAAAACAGTAATATGCATTTCTTTTTTTCCTTTTTTATATGGAATGATATAAATAATGTGCATTTCTAACAGTTTTGGGGTGCAGCGCCTACATTTACTGTAGGTGCAAACCTATTTTAATAAACCAGTATCGACGTGATTAATCTTCTTTTTACCACTTAAAAAAACTTAAATTGACCAAGATCACAGTAGATTTTTGTCACACTTGTACTTCTTTACAGTTACAAAGTTATAAAACCTGGTGATGAAAAACGGCAGAATTTGATTATTTGGTGCTAAACTGAATCACTATATTCATGCTCTGCTTGTAAGAATAAAAACATAAGACGTTTCATTTTTTTCTCTCTATCTTTGTGCTTCTCTTTCATGCACACGCATACACAATTGCAGACACTCGTATCCATGATAACAGGATGTGGGTCTACCCAAATGAGCTTGCATAGATATCTGGGTTTCCTCCTTACCTTCTGTCTCATTTAGTTCCATGCACAGACCTCAGTTTTTGCGGCACAACAGCATTCATGAGTTTATTCTGATCTTTTACTGCAAGTTTTACTCAACTATCCATGTGCCCAAAAAGGTCCAAATTCTCTAATGTGACCTGGCCTACTTATCTCTTTTCCCCCAACATCACAGTGTCTGGCCTATTTGTGCTGATGAGAGCAACAGTCTGTATATTCTGAGCCAGACACCTGCATTTCTTCTACATCGGACCAGTGTTTTAGCATATTTTTTTAAAACAGAAAACCAGATTTCTGTGGTTTTCTAATATAAAAAAATAATATAAAAAAATCTGTATTACAAAACATATATTTTTTTAATTATAAAACAAATCCCTCTAACTCATTAGTTCTATATTCGTTTAAAAACTACACCCGATCCTTTATTCACACAGCCCTGTTTTTTTTTTTGTTTTTTTCTGTGGTGCAGGTGAGAAGAAGAGATCTTTAGGTAGGGACTACCATCCTCTCTGTCTGAAGTGTCAGAAGTGCAACAGACAGCTCACAGCTGGACAACATGCTGAGGTATGTGAGAACTAAAAATAAGAGTCTATGAGTAAAATATTGAAGTTTGTGAATCACTGAATGAGTAAGATGAAGCAATAACCACATGCTACTGTGACTGTTATAGTATGACGAGAAGCCATATTGTTCACACTGCTATATGAAGATGTTTGGCCCGAGAGGTATACTGCCAACTCATTCTGAAAACATGCATGTACCCTCACACACACTCAATTTCTAAACTTCTTTTTATGTATGAATCTCTCTTGACAGGTAACAGGTGACCGATGTTGCCATGGCACTGCACATCATCCTCATGGCAGAGACCAGACTGACCCAGAATGGACAAACGCTTATGTTTAAAAGAGCTGATTCATAATCTAGAAAGTTAAGGCAAGATATGATGAGAATGACAGAGGAGGACATGAGGCATACATTGGCTTTGTTCCTTTTTCTAATGCTTTCATAAATTAGAATGCTTTTATCAATGTAATGTTTGTTCACTTCTGTTATGCATTGTAAATTTCAAAGTTATTAAACCATAGATGTCTGTGGTGGAATTTTGTGCTTTTGCATTAAGGAGCCAACATGCTGACATTTTTGTGAATTTCATGTGGTTGCATTTGCTTAAAAACTAACAAATACTCTAATCACAGACAACGCACATTCAGATGAAAAATGAGTTGAGCTGTAGGACTCTGCTTTGCTCTCTCATCAAGCTGCCACAGGGAAAGGAGGTGGGAAGAAGCAGGGATGGATAAGGGTGGTTGCTGTTGGCAGGGTAAACCAAATCTTCTGCCAGCAGAATCTGCTGGAATGGGTGTTTCAGTGAGGCAAAGACAGATCTTTTGCGCTCTCACACATACATGCATTCATGCAGCATGTCTGCAGTGTGCCTTGACTGCTGCAGGGGCTTGTCACCCAGTGGTGGGTGAAGTGCATAGTTTTGGCACACACTGTCTCTTTCTAACACATACACATAAAGAAAGACAAAGATATGCAGATGTCCTCTGTAAGTGTCATACATCACATAAGTGATATTTCAGGGATTTACCCTTGAAGGAGAAGGAGTTCAGAATTATAGAATGACAGAAGATGAGGCCTAAACATGACAGAGAGTTGAGGGAATAAGCTAGTGGGATTAGTCCAACATCGAAAAGCGCTACCAGTGAGGTGTATTTGTCTTTTCTGTCTACAACATGTCTTTGAACCTGTTCATTTCCCCTCTAATAAGACCCCTCCCTCTTCTATCCTAAGCACACCTCCCCATCTCCCTCCCTCCTCGTCTCTCCACATCTCCTTCACCTCCTAACCCCCCACCTTGATAGATCACATGGCTGCTGTGATACCAGCTGGCTGACTGCTCATTTGCATGTGTTCCAGCTACACTGCCTTATTAGAGAGATCAGTGGTGGCAGAAAGACTGGGTTATAGGTAGAGATGGTTTTGTGGGTAAGGAAGAATGTGATGCTATGGGAACTATGGTGTGATTGGTTGGCACTAGCAGAGCTAAAAGGAAAGAGAAAGGGAGTCTGAATACATGGAGGATAAAAGCAAGAATAAATGGAAAGTAGAATAGTTACTATTGTTAAATGGTCAGTCAAGGAGGAGGAATTTCCTAATACTTGAAAAACTGCTATAATTACACCAGTGTTCCAGTTTGTTTCCTCCCACAGTCCCATCAGCATCACCATCTGGAAATATAAGAACATTTTGGATAAGCAGAATTTTGAACAGACTTTATAGCATTAGATTACTACTCCTTTCTTTTTATACCCTATGCAGTTTAGATTTTGAATAAATATCCCTCCATTGAAAATTTAAGGTACTTTCTTCAAAAAGAAAAAGAAAAAAAAAAAAAAAAAAAATCAACACCAAACTGGATAATGGTAGTATAGCAAGCTCTGTTTCTTGATAAAAAAAAAAGCCTTTTATTAAGTTCATGAGGTCTTAATTGCCATGTTATTAGTGTTCCAGTTCTAATTCGATGTGAATATATGAATTGAATCAGATCTGACTAATATAAAATATGTTTGCATAATTTGCAAACCTTTTTGAATGGTTAATCATAAGTTTATTGTACCTCAAAGTTCTAAACTAGGTCATTTGATTGAGATGATTATGTATAAACATGCTAATAATCTGAAACCAAGCTGCGAAAAACATATCACTTTCAGGTTAAAAAGTCTGACTATTTATCCAAGTCATGCTTAACATTAACATTAATAAAACTTTATGTATGGTCTGTTTTTTCCTAATGTTTGCAAATGGAGATCCAGACTTAGATGTTCTAGCAGGGAGATGACCTGTTAAAAATATTGTCAACAGAATCAGCTTTAACTAGTAAATTCTTACATATAGGTTAAGGAATATTTGCTCTAACAAGGCCGAAAAATTGGGGATCAGCGCTTTACTGCTATTTTTAATTGATGTTTGATTGTCGACATCTTGTGGCCATAATGGTTCCTCGCAAGTTTCTTTGGGAGGCAAACGTTGACTTGAATGGACGGACAGTAAAGGCACCACTCCATCCATTTTCTATACCCGCTTGGTCCAAAAATTTTTAGCTTCCTTAATTTTTAGCTGTAAATTACATTTCGGTTTTTGTCACACAGTGTTGATTTTAATAACAAAATGGCTCTGTTTAACAGCCTGTACAAAACCCACTACATTAAAAAGATAAAACTTGCCAATTTATTTATATAGGCCTATTTAATTTATGTATATATTAGATATGTATCCATTTCATTTATGGTTCATGAATTTGAAATGGATACGTCCGAACTCAAAGACAAAAAACAACAATAGAGGTGGAGGGGGAAAAATAACCTACAAGCATCTTTATAAAATATAAGCTTTAACTACTATGATCAATGGTATCGAAGCCCCCATTAGGCAATTTGAAGTGGTTACTTAGCACGACATATTTCAAATAACAAGTGTGTGAAATAGCTATTTTGTGTAAACTAATTATAAAGATTAAATGTGAAAAACAGTTACGTGTTTGAAGCCCTGAAGCCGGAGCTTTCCATATAGCACTTGAATGCAACTCCAGCCAACTGCAACTGGCGCATGCGCAGAGGGTTAAATAGGAAGCGAAGGAACCTGGCTTGGTGGATTATGAGGACGTGTTGCTGAGCGAAAACAGCTGCTTTCCGGCTTTTTAATTCGGTTTTATGCTCGCGTGAAAACATGAAAGTCTCTTTAAATGAAGGGCTGTCAGCTTAAGGGGACGTTGCTGTAAATGAATGCATATGTAACTGAAAAATTCAAAACGGATTGAAAATGATGTCAGAGTGCGACCCATCAGAGACAGAAAGCAGCTTGCCAATCCTGGACACAGGCGCAACAGTGGTACCTGAGCTGGAGCCAAACTTTAACTCCACTGACCATTCAAATGTATTATTTGACAATAACCGAGTTGGACTGGGGCTTGCGACGAACCCCGGAGTTGCTGTCCGTATTTCGGACTCACGTGAAAGCGTTTTGACCGAGCTGGAGACAGAGGGTTCCGGTGAAGAGGCACTGTTGTTACCGTGCTTAGCAGGAAGCGCTTCGTCTCCTAGAGGCGTCCGAGAGAAGCGAAGCAGGCGGAACAGACACAGCTCGTCGTCGGATAAAGACACCTTAGCCTCACCAGGTAATTGTTTTGGAACAAAGCTGACAATTAAACTGTTAGTATAAGGGCTGTTGAATTTTCAGTTTGTGTCACGTGGGTGTTTTTGACCGATAGGGCTCAAAGCTACACCTGCCGATGTGGTAGGTGCAGACAGATAAGAGAAAATGCTACGTGGTCAAATCGATGTGGTGTTATATAATCCCTCAGGGGAATTTGAACTTACTCATTTCCTCTGGCATCCAACCGGATCCCTTTTAAAATTTCCTAAATATAAAATAATAGAAACGTTAGGAAACTTATTACCCGTTATAACGAGAAAAAGATAATAAAATCTAATTTCCAATAGCTAGCACCAACTTTGTGCTTTGTTCTCACTGTTAAGAACTGTATATACTTTAAAATTTAGTTTACTTCGTTTATGTTGTGCCATTTCTACATGCAGTTGCCTTCCTCTATGTAGCTAAAATCCATATTACAGCAAGATAGATTTAACCTGTTTTATGATTTATGCAACTTATCAGCTGTCAATGTCATAAGATGCATGATTAGTTTTAGTTTATTAAAAAAAATAAAACCTATTATAAGAGGAAACTCGGCAAAGATGATTGAATCACCAAGGACATGGCTCATTCTGCCTGGTGGATTCAACAACACTCCCACTGAGGATTTATTGTCTTCTATAATAATTGTTTTGTCTCCTGAAATGTAATTTTTTAAATCACTGTCTTAAATCTAGGACACAAGGAGAAACATTAGACTTAAATGGCAGGTGGTGATGTCCCAATTGCTTTGGCTTTTCAGCACAGTTATCTTGTAATTCTAAATTACAAACTTGCCCTAGAAATGGCAAGTTACATAGTCCTGAAAACTCCTGTTTTGTTAGTTGTAACATTTTATATTTACACATCTGTAGCTGCATTCAGGTATCAGTTCAGTTTTACTTTGACTCTTCTTTTACCAAAAGGTCAAAAGCAGAAAAAAGTACTTTTCTATAACTTGCATACATTCTTTGAGCCCTTGTTGACCCAAACAGTTGGTGTTCCAGTGTTTTCTGACTTCTTAGTTGTTACTGTTTTCATAGTGCAGTATTGTGACATGTCACACACTGCACTGACACATCTCTGCTGGTCTCTTGAGCAGAGTGTACCACACACCTGCTATGAAAAAGCTTTTTGTGTCCCATCAAATGACCTGGATGTCTGAGAGACATATTAAATATGCATCAGGCCACAGTGCAAGCAGGCACACACTCTGTAGTCCAGTTAAATGCTGGATGATGATGATGAAAAAGGAATTTGGGAGAGAAAAAGGACTTAATGTGTTTTTAGTCTGGTTATGTACAGATTACAGCTAATGGAAATTAAGGAAGTAAGAAGTCACACTACACAATGATGTTATCAGACTTTTATCACTACTGTAATGTGTCAGTGGAAGCATTCGTCATACAAGACAGCTTAAATAATGGACTCAATCTATTATTGGAAGTTCAAGTGAGTGTAAAATGTTTCACATTTGCTTTATACACAGAAATCTTTATGGAAATCAGAAACTGTCTGCAGAACCGTATGACTGTCTCGAGATGACAGTCATACCACCAAACCATCATATGGTTTAGTGGTTCCCAATCTATTTTCCTTGAAAGAGCCCGTTCATGCAACTACCAAAAAGTTGTGGAACCCCTCCCCACCCCATGCTGAAGCCATGCTTGGCTTTATGCTTTCATTAGCTAGCTTCTTGCCAGAAATGCTTAATTCTGCCTGAGTCCTGACCTACCCTTTGCTAAAACTGAAGTCAGAGTAACTTCACTGAGGCAACATTTTTTAAGAAATAATAAAGATAAATCTTCTGTACTGTGGTGCCGTTCAAGCATGCTTCATTTATGAAATGTACAAAAAAAGAATCAATGTTACCAGGATAGACATGAACTACTACACTACTGTAACTCCACCAGCTCATGGACTGAGCCTAAATCTAGTTTTTAATTAATCCACATTCCCTATGTAATATTTGCATATCTGGTCTCTTTGTCCAATTTTTAATTTGCTTCTCTCTCTTCTACTTCAAGTGAATTAGCTTCAAAGCTATCTTTGTCTCTCCTTATCTCTCTGTGACGAATGGCACATAAACTGTTCTTCTGTCCCTGTCCTCACCCTCCTCCCTCCTGTGTGTGTCCTTTCATTTCTCCCTGCATCCCCATGTAACTTAAGTGTGACTGATTCAGAGCATATGGAGCCTCTGTCAGATGACTGTTCTGTCTCTTTCATGGTGAAGAAATCTCAATGTGTCATGTTATTTGGACTCTCTCAAAGGAATACTTAACACTCCACATTCTCCTGAAAGACACCATAGCTTGTGAATCATAGTATAACTATAGTAAATGAATTTTTTGCCATGTGACAGGATCGTTTATTTAGCACATTTCACTGCATGATGGTCCTGGGATTAAATTTATGGAGCAGATGGGGCATCACTGAGGTGTTGGCATATTCTCTCTGTGCTTACACACCGCAAAGGCTTGAAAATGTGGGGAAATGATGATTTTTATCTGAATATGTTTTTTTTTTTCCCTGTAAGAAAAATGGCTAGTTCACAGGGTTTAAAGTATGGACTCACCATTCAGCATCAACTCCACAAGGCTGGTAATTTGAAATCTTTTGCACAATTAAATCCACATTGTAACCAAAGAATGCAGATTTCCTCTGGTACCTTCAGCTAAGAGAGGAACTATTGTTAAAACAAAAACAACTGGGACAAGACATGGAAGTTCCTGTTACCGAATATATTTTGGGTATGATTCAGAGTAGTATTACGCAGATAGATTAGAAAATGAAATGGTCACATAATCTGTGGGAAGAAAAATGTACTGAAGCACATCTGGAAACTAATTCAAATGTGTGGAGGGAATTCAGATGGAAGGTAATCATGAGGTTGTTTTGGACGCCTGAAATTGTTGCTAAATTTGATGCAACATACTCAAATAAATGCTGGAAAAATTGCTGCCCGTCCATTGGCGACCAGACACACATATTTTGACGACGCACAAAATTGGAAGAATTCTGGAAAGATGTGCTTGAAGTGATTTAAAGAAGTATTTAGTTAAAAAATTAGTTGGATCTAACAGTTGCCTAGTTGAGCCTGTTACCAGACGGCATCGTAAGAAGAACCAAAATATCGCCTACAAATACTTCTAATAGTAGTCATTAAATGTGTTAAAATTAGGTGGTTAACTCCTGATCTGAACATTGAACATGTGGACTAAAAAATAAAAGAAATATATGAATTAGAACAGGTAACATATTCTTAAAGACTTCAAAGGAACACGTTTATAGATGGATGGAGATCAGTTAGGATTTTAATGTTGTAGTGACAAACCCCGTCCATACATACTTTAAATCTAATATTGATCTGCTAGATCTTTTCATTCTTTGTTATATTTATTTATTTATTCCTTTATTATGTCATTTTAGTGTCATTCCTTATGGTGTGTATCTGTTATCATCCCCTTTGTTGTACTACTCGGTGTGAAACTGAGGAAACAGCTGTTTGATTGTAACTGAAATAAAAACTGCGTATAGATGGTCTGAATGTGTTTTTCCTCTTGCCAGGTGCAAACAGTGGAGACTTCAACCATTTCCCTGATGATCCTGAGTTTGCAGATTTTATCCAAAAGGCAGAACAAGCTATTGAGAGTGGCGTCTTTCCAGAGAGGATTTCCCAGGGTTCCAGTGGGAGCTACTTTGTCAAAGACCTGAAAGGGGTGAGCAGGGGAGGGAGTAAGGGAGGAATATAGATTATGAACTACATTTACATAGAAGATAATAAGAGTATATTTAATATAATATTTATAAAATCAGAGGTTTTTTTTTATTCTTCAGAAAGCATACAAAAGAGCAATAACAGAAAATTGGAACAGTTAACATATCAACTTGCTGAAGCAACCAGCAGCTTCTATTCAGTGTTTTTTTTAAGTACTTAAATGCAAATATATATATTTCTTTTTGATAATCTGGCATTTTTTAAATGTATGTGAAATCACATTGACCTTTTTTTGTCATTACTCTCTTTCCTCAACAGAAAATCATTGGCGTATTTAAACCAAAGTCAGAGGAACCTTATGGTCACCTGAACCCAAAGTGGACCAAATATTTTCATAAGGTAGTCACAAGATCAACTCAAATTATTGTTGTAACTTTTTTCTTATTCATATTTCCTGAAGGTTTCATCCTTGCCTTAGATTCTTACTTTTTTGACTGATGTTAGTCTCCATAACACAGCCATGAGATTCCTGTTTGTCTCTCCTTAAGACAGGTACACACTACAGGGTAACTGATTTTTGTCCTGACCTCACCCCTACGATCAAAGCCAGCAAAGGCTCGATTGCCGGGTGTTTGCAAACTATATCTATGATGAAAAGAACAATCAATTACATAACTTGTTACTGAGAAAAAGAACACTTTTACTAACCTCATTATTTACCCAAATATACACCCAAATTTCCCTGAGGACTCTCCAAAGGGATTAATAAAGTATTTATATTCTATTATAACACTTGTTATGTGGGCTGTTGAATGTAAAGACTACGGTGTCGCTAAAGGATGACATCACAAACAAAGAGTCCTGTTTGTCTCCACTTACCATTTAGAATATTCACAAAGTGTTTAATTATTGTTGGACTAAGAACTGATGTTTAGGCAGTTTATGGTGGAACCATCCTGTAGTAAACATACTGTAGAAGTCAGTATAATGGATGTTAAAACATGTCAGATTTTAATTCTCTTTGTTGATTGAGCAGACTGTATGTACCAGTATGGCAGAATATGTGGTGACCTTTAACAACTCTGAACCTCTCTCCATATCGGTGTCTGTCTTAGCTCTGCTGTCCATGCTGTTTTGGCCGAGGCTGCTTGTTGCCAAACCAGGGTTACCTGTCAGAGGCTGCCGCCTCTCTGGTTGATAGTAAGCTTGGCCTCGGAGTCGTGCCGAAAACCAAGGTGCAGCTCACAGAACACGCATGTGCCTGAACTTTACCTGAAAACAGACTAATTATATAGTCAACCTGAATTAATCTGTATTTTTTTCTTTTATTCTTAAGTTACAAAATGATCCAGCAGTGGTCACGACTAAACCTGTCTTTTTTTTCAGGTGGTGTATTTGGCGAGTGAAACATTCCACTATAGTGCTATTGACCGGGCAAAGTCCAGAGGGAAGAAATATGCTTTAGAGAAAGTTCCCAAGGTGGGACGACGCTTCCACAGAGTTGGCCTTCCCCCCAAGGTAACAGACCTTTAAACATCACCTCAAATAACCAACTTTCACTTTTTACTTTCATTCACTCATAAGAAAGATAATCCAAATCCAACTCAAATTTATTCATAAAGTACATTTAAAAACGGCATTAGGAAAAATAGTAAACTGTAAGTAAGTAAAACAGACATAAAATTCAGGTCAGACTTTCACACAAAAACAACAACTCATGCTGTGTTGAATGGCAGGGAGAAGAGATGCGTCTTTAAATAAGATATAAAAGAAGATGGTGAAGAAGCCGGCCTAATATGATGATCAACTCATTTCCATAATTTTACTGCAGCAACTGAAAAAGCCCAGACCCCTCTGAGTTTCAACCTCGTCTTTGGAACAACCTAGAGCAGCTGATCAGCTGACCTTAGAGACCATGAGGGAGAGTACGAATGAAGCAAGTCTGAGAGAGAAGGTGGACAAAGGCCATTAGGACATTTAAAATTTTGCTGTCAACATATACAGTTTTCTTTACATACTGACAGTTTTATTCATTTCCGCTGACTGCTGTGTGATTGCTGTAAATACCATTAAATATACGCGTTGTTGGTGAGTTGAAAGCTATGAATAGCTACAGATGTAGCTGTGCTGGGGGAGGACGGTAAAAGAAATGTGACCACTGCTCTTAAAAAGGGAAGCATACATTTTCTTTTCATTCTTTCATTTTAAAACAGGGTAGGGGGTTCTTCCTAATTCTTTTTTATTATTTGTTTTATGTTGAGCTGTGCTTGACATTTACCATTAGTAAATAAATGCTTATTACTTAATCATACAGCTGCCTCACAGCAGACTGCCGTTTGGGTCATTTTGTAGATATTTAAAGAAAGATCTGAAAAACTAAATTGTTTGCAGGAAACGTACAAGGAAGCTGCTTTACATTTTAACCTACTGACTGCCGGTTGAGTTTTTTTTATGCATTACAGACTGAATATGTACTTCCAGGTGGGCTCCTTTCAGCTCTTTGTGGAGGGTTACCGCGAAGCAGACTACTGGCTGCGGCGCTTTGAGGCTGAACCCCTGCCAGAGAACACCAGGAAGCAGCTGCAGTCACAGTTTGAGCGGCTGGTGGTGTTGGACTATGTTATCAGAAACACGGGTGAGGGTGTATGTCTTCACACTGGGTGATAATTCTTCTTCATGCCTCCTGAAAGGGCTGAATGTAGTGATGGTAGCAGCCATTTACTGCCCGTGTCTTTGAACCTAACAGCTGCTTCAACCACACCTGTAGACTGCACCTCCTCCTACATTTCTGCATATGACAACTTATTTGTACTCCACTCTTTTATGATTTCATTTTCTGTTTGTCTTTGCACTCAGATCGAGGGAATGACAACTGGTTAATCAAGTATGAGAAGCCTGGAGAAGAAGGTGAAGAGCAGAAGGTGAGTTAAAATAAAGTATGATTTAAGTGTACACCCTATTCACAAATGAAATCTTCACCCTGCGTCACGTTGTTTTTTACTCCATGAAGTTGCTGTGTTTTCCACTTTATAGGACGCAGAGTGGACAGAGAACAGCCTGGACTCCTGCATCAAGATAGCAGCAATCGATAATGGCCTGGCCTTTCCCTTTAAACACCCAGATGAGTGGAGAGCATGTATGTTCAGTCACTCCCACAGAAAATGATAAGTTCAAGGAACAGTTTGGCGTTTTGCACAATACCTTAAATTAGGTTGTGAAACAGGCACAGGGCTGGGGAATGTCACAGTATACAAGCAATGGACACTACATTGGCATAAATTTCCCACAATGCAGGAATGTGTTGGTGCACATACCTCAGCTGCGGTGACTGTGGTTATAAATGTTTCCCAGAAGATATTTACTGCTGTTTATTCACTTAAAAGATTTATTCACAATGGTGCACTCTCCAGTGTTGCTTAGTGTGGAATTTCAGACCCAGGAAGTGTGTTGTGAGGTCTTGCACCAAACCATACTGTTTGTTCTTCATCAGACCCATTTCACTGGGCGTGGCTCCCTCAGGCTAAAGTGGCCTTCTCCCAGGAGACCAGAGAACTAGTACTGTCCCGCCTCTCTGATATGAACTTTGTCCAGGACCTCTGTGAGGACCTCTATGAGATGTTTAAGGTAAAAAAAGAAAACGTAAATTTCACACAGTAACTGTATTTCTTTTTAATTCCATGGCACAGGATACCTCCTAACGTTAGTGATATTTTCTTTGCTTTCAGACGGATAAAGGTTTTGACAAAACCATGTTTGAGAGACAAATGTCTGTGATGAGAGGACAGGTGAGTTTATATCCATTCACTGTTTTAACGCTTTTCTACTCTTTCTCTGTCCCTGCTGTCTCTGGTCTTTTTATATCCTTCCTCACTTTCTTTCCTCTGGCCTAGTTTCTAGTCTGACTTTGTGTTGCTGTATGCCCTGTTTCCTCTCACATCTAAACCTCATTTTGTGTCCTGCATCCTTGTCTAATGCCCTGCCTCACCTGTCTTTATCTTCTTGTTCTGCATTCACTTCTAACCCCATTATTGATTCAGTGATTTTAAAGTCATCTGCAAAATTATAGCAGTCAAAAGGAGGCAATGGCAGACAACAGCTTTTTTTCTAGGGTTTTGTTTTCTGTTATTTTAAACACAATTAATAATTGATGGACCGGTATTTATAAACTTAATAAAAGTAAAAATACCTGGAGCATTGGCTAGTAGTTACATGGACTACAGTACTTTTTAATGTTTTTTTAATGATTCAGAGAGCCAGTTCTACCCTTGACCACATAATACAACAGCCTTCTGGATTTTTTTTTTTTTAATTTCCCTTGATGTTCTTCAGTTTTAAAATGGCATCCAGTTAACCATGTAAATAAAAACTGTCATTTACCATCAGATTTCTTTACTGCAAACTGGGGTTCTGTTGTTGTGATTATTCATATTTCTTTGTCATTGAGCTGTTTCTCTACCTCACACTTGTTTTTTGCTCAGGTGTTGAACTTGACCCAGGCATTGAAGGACGGGAAGAGCCCCATCCAGCTGGTGCAGATGCCTCGGGTGGTGGTGGAGCGCAGCCGCTCAGGTGGCCAAGGACGAGTAGTCACACTTGGCAACGCATTCACGCAAACTTTTCACTGCAAGAGGCCCTTCTTTTCTTCTTGGTAGTAATACACGACAGCTGAGGGAAAGAAAGGAGGAAATTCTGCATTGTTCTTTTTTTTTTCATTTGTCCTGGAAGGATGAAATAAGGGACGAGAGAGTTTATCATGCTGAAAATGTTCATTTCTGTCCTTGCTGAGGAAAAAAGGCAAACGGATGAGTTGTGTCTCACAATTAAGTTTAGGCTGGTTCCATATTTTGTGAAGAAGTGCAGCGAAGAGTGAGTGTTGGAGATTAGCATGCCACTGTCTCTTATAAAGACCTCTGGGCTATTTGGAGTTACCATGGTGACATGATTGGATATTAGGTTTTGCCACAGGAATGGGTGTTGTTTTTGTTTGTTTTTTTCTTAAACTACACTCAAGGTATCTACTATATATTAATGCAGTGTCTCTTAGTCCGGTAATATCCAAAGAACAGACACTTGCATACCACCTAAAAATGCAGACAAGTAGTGTATGGTCATTTACAGGGCTCATCTCGTGGATCTGCTCAGAAAGGAATTTATTTTCAAGGCTGAATTCTCTCCTTGTCTGGAATAAGTCCAGTAGTATTTGCTTTGTCTCATAAGATTACATCCTGAAATATAGATGTGCACTTGCACTGCTGGAAGTGTTTGTCTATCTCTGCTTAAGTGGGGCAACCCACTTTTCCACCCCAATACCACTCTTCAAAACCACATCTGTTAACAAACACAACCTCAGTGTCTTCAACTCTCTGTACTGCCAAAAGTGTTGGAAGGAATATTGAAAAGCACCAAGCAAAGAAGATTACTGAAACTTGAATTAAGCGAAGGAAACATGGTGAAAAAAAACACTTTGCTTGAATGTAACCTGTTTACGGTTTATACAGATTTTGATCCTAGACATTTCAGTACAAGAGAATGCTCTCAGAAATGGACTTCTCATTAAAATGAATGTATTTGTTGTTTGACATGTATTTAACAGGTGGCAAGCAACTTTCTCTAGAACCTTTTGGCATGGGGGATTGCAACTCCTCTTTTCCATAAAAAAAAAAAAAAAAAAACAAAAAAAAAAACAGGACTATATTTCACTCTTTGCTCGATGCTATTATGTTTCTTATGTATGAATCTTGACATTTTTATTCAAACTCAATGATTGTATGACAGACGTTGTATATTTAACAGATAAATATTAAAATTTGGGAAGTTTCAGTCTCTGTTGTGAAATGCATGTGATATAACTTCAGGAATGATGGTGAAACTAACTGCAGAGAGAAATGAGCATAGAAGTAAAACTGGTAATTTGAACCATTATGACACCAGCAGCATGTCTTGATTACCAATCACTACACTTTTTTTTCCTTTTTTTATAATTGGATTTTAGAATAGGTTCAGCTCCTTTTGTACTAAAATATGTTAAAAGATATTTGAAAAGTATTCTAACAGCAATGTTTCCAGGAAATTGTGCTTTAAAGCCTGTCATGTGTAGTATCTTCATATTATTTAGTACTTGGGTCAACTATCCAAAGCACTAACGTTCCTGTCTGCTGGAAATGCTAGAAATTTTTATCATAGTGCAGTGGAGCATGGGAAAGAACAGATGGGTTCATGTAGAATTTTATAGGGTTTTGGTTGGAACCAAAGACATACTGAGATGATCAGTTTCAATGATATCCTGCAGACCAGGGGTGTCCTGCTCCGGTCCTCGAGGGCCACAATCCTGCAGGTTTTCGATGTGTCCCTGCTCCAAAACCACCTGACTCAAATGACTGAGTCATTGTGCAAAATGTAATAGGCCGTTGGATCTATTGAATTTGAGTTAGGTGTGTTGAAGCAGGAAACACTGAAAACCTGCAGGACAGCGGCCCTCGAGGACCGACTTTGGACACACCTGCTGCAGACTTTCCCGTGTATTAGTAATCTGTGGCCACAGCTAAAGAATCTGTCGCTCACTTTGTCTCACTTCACACACAGAGTAGTTTGTTTTCAGAAGCACCATAGTAAAAATGGTGGCACAAATTTGGCACCGGCCATGTATATGGACCGATGGCAAAATTTAAATTCTCAGAGAATAAAAATATAACAGCTATTTCAGTAAAGTTATACCCACAGAAACAGTTTTAATGACATTGGAAAGTTTTCTGTCACTGACCATTGATTTTGTTACATTCTCTACCTTTAACTTGTCAGACTTTTTTCATTTGGGTGTCTGTAAAATGTGCTGGTTGTGTGTTTTTGTCTCCACTAGATGGTGCGCAAAACTGTCTCAGCTTCAAGGCTTGCTCTTCGGTTGTACCGGTGTTGGACGGTTCCAAGTTTAGTCATTTTCAAAACGGAGTGAAGTGAAGGCGCGTTGTGAAAATATGCGGACATGGATGACTGGCCGTGACCCAGTTAAATCTAAACAGAGCTTTGAGGAACCAGCCATGAACAATTTTTAGTAGAGTCACCGGATTTGCTTCTCGGCACAAAAAAAGCAACTCAGATGTTGGATGTTTTCAGTGTCATAATTTGCTATGATTTTATGAAGGTGAAAATTAATTTCGCCAGTCATTGTGGTGATGTCGGTGTTCATCACAATGCAGTTAGTTTTCCTTACAGCTGCGTTCCTCTTTACGTACGACCTTGCTGGGGCAGTGCGCTCTGACAAAAAATGTGCCGCCCGATGCGACGTGAGCTCGTGCCCGAGCCCAAGCTGTCCCGGCGGGTACGTCCCGGACCGATGTAACTGCTGCCTGGTGTGCTCGCCGCGGGAGGGGGACCCCTGCGGCCGCAAAAACGACCTGCCATGCGGGGATGGCCTGGAGTGCAAGCTGCTCGCTGCGGGGAGGCGGAGAGGCTCCAAAGGCGTCTGCCGGTGTAAGACGGACCATGAAGTGTGTGGAAGCGATGGCAAAACGTACGGGAATGTGTGTAAGCTGAAAGCAGCAAGTCGAAAAGCTGCGCATAAGGGGAGACACGTAGTGAGCCAAGCGCACAAAGGATCCTGTTTGCCTCCAGGCGCAGGTAGGACTGCATTTGGTGCGCACAGACCTAATCAGTGTGGAAATTTAAGCATTTAGTTAGTTAAACAACACCTTCTAAGAGCTTGGAGAACTAAAGAAACCACATTCCTGCTTTAGTGAGTTTGGAGCGTCCTCTGTTGTATTTTTATTAATTTGGTTGTAGGTCTGGATTGCTGACTGGCCAGTTTAGCAGCTCACTGCGTTTACAGTCAGACTGTACTAATATGTGCAGAACGGGGTTTGACACAGTCTTTCAGACGCAAGTCCTTCAGTTAATAAAACATTCTGGAAGACGTCACCAATTTATAGAACAGTAGAAATCATCAAGCATTAGTTCAGCGTCAGCATTGAATATTTAACATTTAGTGTTTAGACAGGGATGGAAAAAATGGAAGGGAGAGACTTCATGGAAGCTTCCACATGTGAAAATAAAAATCAAAAGGTAAATAAATCACACGTGCCTGTATGTTTGCGTGCGTATCATTATGAACTGTATAAGTGTGTGATGGCATTAGGGAAATTAGCACATTAACAATTGATAACAATAATAATATATGAAAAAAATACTTTATTAATGACCTAAAGGAAATTATGATATAAATGTTTCTTGAAAATCTAATATTTAAATACAACATAAAGTTTAATCATGAAGAAGAGAGAAAAAGAACATCTGCTACTATAAGTGAAGTAAATAAAATGTAAAGATATAAGGAAGAAAATAAAATGACCCCAAAAGAAGTAATTAAATGTTTCTTCAAACATCTTTTAAACATTTGTAACGTTTTATAACATTTTCTAAAAGTGATAACGTCGGAAAATAAAGTTCTGAAGATCGAGCTTTTCTATTAAACTTAAACTGCCCAAACGGTCGCCATGATTTGATTCCTTCGTACAAATGAAAATATGACATATTGGTGCCATAAATCATAACAACCTGCTTAACAACCTCATAACAACAACATAACCTCTGATTGGGTAACATTCCTGTCAGACTTTTCTGGAGAACCAGGATTTTATGAAGATTTAAAAGCACTCCACAGACTGGCTCTTGAACTGTGTTCTGGTAACAAGTTGTATAGTCCTTCTCAGAAGTCCAGAAGATGCTATAATCCTGATCTTCAGGCAGAATTTCTTATGTGGATTCTTTAAACCACGGGACAATTTTCCACATCACCTCAGTCCATGTAAGAAGAGCTTAGGTGTAGAGAAAATGATTACATATGGATGTTTATATGGTAGAGACACGTTTCTTTAATGGATGCAATAATGAGCTATGATCCCTGTCAATTTAATTATATATTTAATTTTATACTTTTTTTGAGGTGCGTTTGAAATTCAAAATGAGCAATAAAAGTTAAAACAACAAAAACAAAACAAAAAACTATAATATTTAGATACCATAAAGTAAGGGTTTCACTAGGGATTTGTTGTCATTCATACAAAAATCCTAATTTTAAGATTGAATGGAAGTCTGATGTTGTGATTTAATCTTACAATCCTGATTGTGAATAATGTTTGTGTTTTTGTGTAACTCCAGCTGTCTGTGGGTTCTTTGTGCCAGCAGGTTCATCCCTGGTCGATCCCAGCAGCCCTCGCTACAAGTTCAACTTTATTGCTGATGTAGTGGAGAAAATAGCGCCTGCTGTTGTCCACATTGAACTGTTTGTAAGGTGTGAAATGTGTGTGTTGCTGTCTGCGTATGTGTGATTATCTTAATCTATGTCTTCCAAAGTTCACTGTAAAACAAAAGAGTTTCGTTGATCAGGTCTGGAATGGTGAAGTTTATCTCCCCTAAGAACAACCATATTTCTTATTTGTAGTCTAATAGACTAATCTCTTAAACTCTGAAGAGAAATGTATGTTTATGTTTAGAAAACTGTGGCCATGAAGTTTCTACTTTGTCTTCTTAGTGCGATGATATAAAGTCCTGCAAAGAGAGCCTACTTAACTTTATGCCACACATGGTGACCAAAATGTGAAATGACCTCAGTATAAGTTTTATTTTTCTTTCTTCTTTTCCTCCCCAGACATCCTTTATTTCGCCGCCACACCCGTCTCTCCAGTGGCTCTGGTTTCATTGTGACCCACGCGGGTGTGATTGTGACCAACGCTCACGTGGTGACCACACCGGCCACCGTGGCAGGGAGGCCACAGCTGCGTGTTCAGCTCCATGACGGTGACGCATATGAAGCTGTGGTCAGAGACATAGACAGGAAGGCAGACATAGCCACCATAAAAGTCAATCCACAGGTAAAAGCACAAGCTCTGATCCTGAAACTCTTTTTCCATTATGATGAAATGTGGGTTTTTCTTTCCCTCCATGAAACATCCTGACATGTTTTTGTGCCAAAGTCTGACAGCTTCCTGCTAGACGTCCATGAGGCAAAGCAGGGATAGTTTCATAATTGTAACTCTGTGACTCACAGAACCAGCGCTGATGTGTGTATTCTCACACCCTTATCTCAAATACTTGGACTGTTTTGTAAGCTTTAAACTTTTCCTCCCTCTCTCCTCTTCTCTGAATGTATTTCCTCACTCATTCATGTATCTGTTTACTTCTTTGTGTGTGTGTGTGTGTGTGTGTGTGTGTGTGTTTGATTCTGTATATGGGAGCAGAAGAAGCTCCATGTTCTGTCTCTGGGTTGTTCAGCTGATCTAAGACCAGGGGAGTTTGTGGTTGCCATCGGTAGCCCCTTTGCCCTGCAGAACACCGTGACCACTGGCATCGTCAGCACAGCGCAGAGAGATGGCAAAGAGCTGGGCATCAAGGACTCAGACATGGACTACATCCAGACTGATGCTATTATCAATGTAAACACAAACACAGATTCATACACATGCATGTATCCATGTCAAGTTTATTCTCATATTTTTTCTTTTGTCTTTTATTCTTGTGAGAAGTATGGAAATTCTGGAGGACCCCTTGTTAACTTGGTAAGTGGAGTCCCTGTGATTAACTGCTTGGTTATACATGTTTTTCATTAGGAGTGGGACTTTAACAGTTAATTCATAACTAACAGTTAATTGTAATTAATAAAAAAAAAAGAGAATGTGTTAAAAAATAATGAATTTAATTGCAGCTTGCATTCTAAACAACACTAACATTTGTCAGTGCATGATTTCCTGGTACACACACGTCAGAGCTCGGCTAACACAGTGTTGGCAGCTTGGCTACTTTCTCAGACCCCTCTAGCACATACCTAGAAAGGAAATTATTGTGTTTTCTCTCTAACACACACATATGTACATACACTGCTGTGATAACTGTGGTCACATTATAGAGACACGAGAAATAAAACATCTTTACATCAATAATCTGGATCATCAAGTGGAAATATTTTCACTAAAGGTCACTAGAAAAGTAAGCTGCTGTTTTTGGGCGCAGTATGTGGCTCGATGGGGTAGTATGGGGATCAACGGCTTCTTTCCCCATCAGTTCTGGCTTACTCTCTGGTGGTGGTAGACTGGATCCTTGTCTGACCACAATGAATTTCATGGCTATTTCACTGGGAGCTGTTGGGCCTGCTGAGACTGGGGCTGTTGGGATCTGTCTCAGCCTTATCCAAGCCCTTTAGTGATGTGCGATGCTTGAAAGAGCCGGCTCTGAGAGCTAATGCTTAGTAGTGAATCAGAAGAGCCGGCTCCCAGTTTTTTTTTTTTGTTTTTTTTTCCTTTTACTGCGTGCTTAGTTCTCAGTGCTCAGCCCCAGCTTTACCCATAGCACTGCTTTGTTTGGATTGGCCCACATGGACAGGTGGCCGATCACATGTGAAGATATAAGATCATACCATTATGTGAAAACAGAAAGGGGGTGGGTGGAGGGGGGGACTGGATCAGCCTATCCAAGATGAGGCATCTTATTTTTCTGAATGCCAACCTGCACTAAGGACATTTATGCTGCTTTCTTGAGTATGGTTCTTGTTCTGTTTTGTGGATTTGTTTGCTGTTATTTGTCCATTTGTGCAATATAAGCTTTTTGTTGAAATATTAAACAAAAGAAAGTAGTTTTGTATCAGAATAAATGCTTAAAAGGAGGCAAATATAAGGCTCCTCGTAAAAATGCTGAACACAAATGTGTTTTCAAAACCTCATTGACCTCAGAGGAGTTCAAAACATTTCTTGGAATGAATGTGGTAATGTCAAATGTCAGATACCCAAGATCCAGAATGCACTGGTCATCAGAGAGAGGCCTTTGTCTTGATCTGATAGCCAATGCAATGCTATTGAACAGATCCGAACAAATTCTAGATACGTGTACTTTGTTGACAACTACTCACTGGACCCCGAAAATGCTGACAGGTTTGTCAAAATAGAGAGGCCTACAGGCTATTCCAACTTAATACCATATTACAACTGTATAACTAAATTACAACTATACCTACATAACTACCATGTTATTACATAGATGTTTTTTACAGTACAAAGTGCACGAAGTACACTTAAGTGGACAGATAACTGTAACTTTATAAAATTAAAATAGAAAAAAGTTTTTTAAAAACCTTGTTTTTCATCCCTAAAGATGTATAAAACACTTAGTAAAGTAATCCTGACTGATCTTATCATAATTCATGCGTGAGAGGGTTAAGAGCAGTTCGGAAGCGCAAAGCGCCGGCTCTTCTTTGGGAGCCGAGCCAAAAGAGCAGGCTCTCTGAAAAGAGCTGAACATTCCATCACTAATGCCCTTCCTCTATTAAAAAGCCTGAAATATCTATTATTCTTCATTTTTATATCTTCCTGTACAAAATAAGTCTGGTTACAGGCTATATTTAGTCAGTGCTAAGTAACATGGATACTCTTTGAGCATCTTTATAGTTTATTTTCAGCTCCAATGTGAAAATATGGATTAATCGAGTTGATGTTTAGTCCCTAAATATACTTACTGAAAACTAAACGTAACATTGTTTCCAAACATAATTTTAACACTAATCTATTGCTAGCATTTAACTAGATTAGCACTGTTATGTAGCTTAGGGCTAACATCAGGTTAACACCCTTTTTACTATTTTTACTAATATAAAGCCTTTAAAGGATGAAAAATTAGGAAACCATTTTAAAAAGTAATTCAAACTGGTGCAGTGACACTGGTGGTCAATGTGTGTTTGGAAAGATGTTTCTTTCCTCCTCCTCCAGTGAGCTGTTAATCATCTAAGGTGTCACCTCTGGTGTCCAATCAGATTTCAGGTGTGGCCAGTGCCACCCTGGCCCACCCCTCTAGGTCCAGCCTTGGCGTTAAAGTGAGCAAAACATCTGTAAACTGATTTGTCTAACCCAGAAAAGCCTTAAAAGCTCTAAATAAGTGCATCCATTTACATTTAGTCATGTGTTTCTTTCAGGATGGCGAGGTCATAGGTATCAACACTCTGAAAGTAACAGCAGGGATCTCCTTTGCCATCCCCTCAGACCGGATCAGCCACTTCCTGTCAGAGTCTCAAGCCAAACACAGTAAAGGTGGGCGATCTCAACCTGAGCGAAAGATTTTCCACCCTACATATAAATTAGCATCACTGCTTAATATTCATCACTAATTCGCATCCTCCTTGTTGTCATTGGGACAGAAAAAGCAAGACAGCAAACAAGACGTATAAAGGAACCACAGTCTGATGCAGGTGAGAGCAGCTGAAGGTTGTCATAGAAACATTAAGACTGTTTAAAGCTCTGTGGAAAATGAAGATGCTACTTTTGTGCTGTTTACAGATGTGTCACAAGTGAAGAGATACTTTTTAGGGATCAGAATGATCACAATCACAAAAGAGTGAGTTGAAACATTCACACACATATATTAGATTGTCGCTTTAATTACACATTCTGAGTATTTCAAGCCCAAATATTAATTAGCATTAAGTTAAACCAGCATTGTATATAGATTATACTTCCGTCAGTGTTTTTGTGTTGGTCTCAGTCTTATGGCACAGCTTAAACATCAGAATCCAGACTTTCCTGAAGTCAGCAGTGGAGTTGTGGTGCAGGAGGTCATACCTAACTCACCAGCAGAGAGGTATTTTCACACACACACACACACACACACACACACACACACACACACACACACACACACACACACACACACACACACACACACACGAATCCAGAGCAAAGTAGAATTTATCTGCTTTATAGAACTTTGTTCCTTCAAATGATTTTGGTCCGTCCTGTGTTTCTATAATGTTACATAATCTTTGTCGTTAAGTGTTAAACACCCGTTTCTGAATTTCTTTCATGTTTATAAGTGGAGGTATTAAAGCTGGTGATGTTATCGTGAAGCTGAATGGGCAGCCAGTCCAGACCACTGAAGACATCCACGACGCTCTGCAGAGTGATCGCCCACTTCTTCTCGAAGTTCACAGAGGAAGCGATAACCTTCTGTTCAACATCCACCCTGAACAGCTAGTGCATTAACAGCTCAGATAAGGTGTTTTCAGTGTGGAAACTGTCATGCAAAAAGTTACAAATAAGCTATCAAACCATGAACTGACAAGGAGTATTTTCCAAAAAATTTTCCATTTCCTATCAACTTCCACCAATATGATGATGTATATTTTATTATTTGCTCAATTTTTTATATTCATGAGAGATACAAGACACAACGATACTCAGAATGTTGCTGAGTAGAATCTGCTGCTCTGTATACTGAAACTGATTCTTAATAAAAGCATAGAAAGAAGCGTCTACACAGTGATGTATATTTATCTGTCTGGTCTGTTCAGCAGCTGCTCTCCAGCGGGTGACTTTCTCACCTCTGTTTATGTCTTCTCATCCCTCTTTCTTCCTCTCTGGCCTGGAAGGAAATCCTCTTGATGTAAACAAACCTAAGCAGACAAATAGAGAAAACACAAGTACACTTAGCAAAGTCCTGTTTTCAGAGAAGTCCTCATTATACTCTTGTCTGAATCTCAATCTTTCACGTCATGGCTGAAAGACTGAAAATCCTTTTAGATGAATGGTTCAATTTAGCCAGGGAAGAGAGCACCGTTAAACTATTAAAGCGGACCTGTACTTTCTCCAGCTTCAGCTACTTCTCATTTGTTGGCACAGATTTCTCCTTGTGACCCCGTAAACCTACTTCAAACAGGACGGTACCTGCACAGCTCATAAACTGGACCTAGACACAATCCATACTGCATATATAAGCAGAGACTTGTCCGTGTTACTGTTGGCTGTAACGATGATAGAAACATAAACAAAAAGGAAAAAGAGAAGCTGATGAAACCACTGTGGATACATTGCTACCATATCATGCTGCTGAGGCTTATTTTATCCATGTCTGAGGTTCAGTGAATGTGTGTATCTCTGACCCAGTTGTTAAAGTGTGTGCTGTATTTTTTCAGTCTTGGCAAAGCAGAGCATAGCTATGTCTGTGGAAGACAGAGCAGACACAGCTGTGTGTCCTTATAAAGACAAAACTACACATTTAACGGTGCCATTGAACTCACATGTAATATCTTAATCTCACCACAAAAAAGAAAAAGAGAATGCTACGATAGAATCACAGATAAGTCTGCCCTTCATACTCAAGATATATTCAGATCTTATCAAAACAATGTCTTGCCATCCAAAGGCCACTTACTGTTGTTTATTTAACACAATTTATGGATCCAGAATTGGCCACTAGATGGCGTGGTTGAATAAAAATAAAATGTCTGACGTGGCAACTATTCAGTTGCTTAAATTCTAACACTACTGTGGTTGAGAAATACAGTTTCTGAAGCAGTTTAGCCACAGCTCTAGTCTTTAACTGGATATTTAAGAGGAGGTAATCACTCAAAATTGCAAGCTTATTAAAGTGCAACAAAAATGCATTAATTTCTACAAAGCACAAAGATTATTTTCAGTTATTTTCAGTTACCATAATGTTTAGACATTTTTAAGCAACAAAGTCTTTTGATTGTTTTGGTTATCATTGTGTTCCATCTCTCTTTCATTGAATAACACATTTTAATTTTTTGGGAAATGAGGATGCACATTTTTGCTGCTTTTCAGAGGAATCTGTGTGTTGTGACACCAACTGAAACATTTCAGTAGCTTGACAGGCTGTGGGCATCATTGTTTCTTTCTCCTTTTCATTTTAATGAAGGCAGGCTCTGTGTTTGTGAAGCTATGCTGTTTTATGTCATGCAGAATGAGGTCTGCTGAAATTACCATGAACCCTTTTGGGAAGAGGTATTACCTTGATGGTAACATATGTGTCTCCAATATTCATCTCTTCATCAATGGTATCTTCACATGTGTGCAAATCATGCATGCCATGGACACTGATGGACCCCATGTCATCATAGATGCTGGATTTTGCATCTTTCTTTGATCACAGCCTGAAACATGGACTCATCTGACCATTAAACACATGTCCATTGTCTTTCTGTCCATCTGAGATGAGCTGGTGTCCTGAGAACTCAGGAATGTTTTTGCTCAGAGCTGATATACAGTATGGCTTTCTCCTTAGAAATACTGTATTTTATTCCTTCTCTAATGCTTATCTAAAAAAATGGTTGCAGGGGCAGCAGCCTACACTAAGAGACATAGATTTCCCTCTCTCCTGCCACTTTGTCGGATTCCCCTGCGGGGGTCCTGATGTACGCATAGCCCTAGTGTATCATGGGTCTTCCCAGGGGCCTCCTCCCACTGGGAAAGGGAAGCATCCAGGAGGCATCCTAACAGATGTAAAAGCCACCTCATTTGTCTCCCGAGCAGAGCAGCAGCTCTACTCAGATGACTATGTTCTCAGCCTAACTCTAAGGCAGATAGGGTGCTTGTATCTGCAATGTTGTTCGTTTGGTCACTACCCACAGCTCGTAATCATAGGTGAGGGTAGGAACCCTGACTGACCAGTAAATCGAGAGCTTTGCTCTTCAGCTCAGTTCATCTAGTACAGTTTCAGGTTACATTTATGGATGCATTGGTCAACTTGAGTAAAAATGGTTTGCTACTGTATGCCAAAATGTTGGGCTATGTTTGTTATGGTGGCATGATGGTTTCTTGTGCAGTGTTGCCTGAAGGCTCAGAAGTAATGACCGTCCAACAATGGCTTCTGTTTTGTTTCTGTTCAGTGTTTTTACACACAGATATATCTACAAACTCTCTGAATGATATTCTGCACACTGCAAATATTTACAGAGATTTACAATTTTAAAATAAAAAATATTATCTATTTATGTATTGGGAAACTATTGATGATTAGTGATGAACTAGAACATCTAGGATTTTAAGCCCCTTCCCTTCCCTCTACCACATTTATTAATCTAATTACCAAGTGACCTTTTTTCAAATCAGACACTCAACCAGTGATTTTCACTGCACTTCACAGAAATGGTCACTTTTAACTTTACCTGCAGCTAAAATCAGTAGTGGTGAATATATCTTCGTGCTAAATCTTTATTTTGTAAACATTAGATGCATTTAAGACAAGAGTGGCCAAGACCGTTATTTTGACCATTGTAAAATTTGCATATTCAATAATTTTATGAATTTAAATCATAAATGCTTACTGGTCCTTGACTTTTCCTGAAACTGTGTGAATAAATAATAAACAAGTTTTAATATTTAGTATGAACATAGGAAATATGATAATTTCTACTTATTTTGGCTACAGGTGGTCATTTTGATTACAGGGAAATTTGCATTGTTCTATTTTTAGATTCCTGTCATTGTAGGTCAGATCATATGTGTAAAGGGTGATATGCAAAGATGAATTCATAGTAGATTTTACATCATACTGGACGTTGTAGGAATGAACGTACATAGTATCAAGAAGTGCACTGAAGCACATAGAGCAACATCTAGCATAGCTTATGAAGGGAACCTTCTCTCCACACCTGTAAACCACATGCTCGCTGCCGTAGTCCGCGAAGCAACACGTGCACTTGGAAAGAATCTACACTATTTACTAGGGGGCTAAAACAACTATTAATAAGTCCCAACCAGAGCAGATCAGACCTGCCACCATGCTGCTGGTGGGAGTCTTTTTCCCAGCTTTGTGCTGCAGCCCACTTTTAGACTTCATAGAATAAAACAAAATTTCTCCTCTGCTCTCTGTATTGCGCATGGCCTGATGTGCACACAGAGCCCGTCACAGTACACCTGACTGAGGCCCCCACCCCCACCCACTCATGTAAGAAACATGGAATAGAGTTGTGATTAGGCTGTGTAAGAATATAGGTCTGTCCTGTCAGCTGTTACCATTATTGGCCTTTACAATACAGACAGTGAGCTTGTCCCATTGTCTTGCTGTCAATGACATGTAGTCATGCTCTCCTAACAACAAACAAACATGCATGTCTGTTTATTTGTAGTCATTGAGCTGGCCAGCACCTGTCAGCACTGATAGAGAGCATTGATAAGCCCAGTGGTGCACAATTCTAGTGCTTTGGAAAATTTACGACCTTTTCCTGAATAGAACCGTTTTTCAATTCCCATCCCTGTTGGTGTTTCTCTGACCATGTATAGTACAAAGCTGTGAGCCATAATCCATATTTGCTTGAAATAGAGCTAAAGTTTGGTGGAGGCTCCTTTTATATCAAATCTTGACACCCTTACCTATCACCAGTTGATCTGCTGATTAGGCCTGTCACGATAACCAATTTAGCTGTACGATAAATTTTCTCAGAAATTATCGCGATAAACGATAATATTGCGCAAAGCTCTAATGTGTCATTTTGAGACCATTCTCAACTAATATAATAATAATAATGCAAGTACACATTTTCAAAGATCAATAAACTAAATAAATAAAAGCGCCTTTTTCACATAAGCCGGGACGCCGGCCCAAAAGTAATGCAGCCCACTGGGAATCCTCCCAAACCTCTCGATTAGCCGGCATTGCTCTTAATGTGTATTTTGTCAAATACGCTAGTGTTAACCATTCCCGCTTCTTATCCGCCGATAGTAGTCGGAGGACACGGGGGAGATCCGTCCTCTCCAGGGCCGAAGTGGAGTTGGCTTCGGGGTTAACTCCCAATTACTCTCTTCTCTCGCCGCTCACGGCGTGGAGCACCATAAAAAAAAGGAAACAGCGGTTGTGCTGAGAAACGGCTTTATTATAACGCACCGTTATTGTTTTTCCTGACTGTTCTGCCTAACCGCTCCGTCTCTTCTCTTCACACCTTTTCTTCTTCTGCTACTCTCGTTCCTCATAAGCTCTTCTTCTCCTCCCTCTGCGCTCACGCTCACTCTCACGCGCACTGAGCTGCTGGATCGCACACACAAAGTTAGACACATCGCACAACACTAGTATATAGGCTGACTCTATTTGCGTAATGTGCCTGCGGATTACAGGGGTTATTACGGTAGACCAGGAAGTGGGGGCTTTGTACTGACGTCGTAAGCTAGATGTGTGTGTTCTGCTTACATGTGGGGAGCAGCGAAATGATAAAAGAGGAGGTGCTTGCATCTATTATTTCTCCATTCGACTTATTTACATATTTCAGCATGAGAATCGGAGGTTTAGCGCGAGAGCGTGAGAAGCCACTTAAATGCGCAAGTCTCACGGCCATTGCGTGTTGGCAGCCCTGCAAAACAAATGCGGCTTACCGGCTCGTGCTGCAACATGCTGCAGTCAAGTATGACACCAGAGAGATCACTCCGCAAGAAACCAGAGCGTTGAGTCGAAATACGCCATAGTGAAACCTATTGTCATACACAGTTTATGGTAAAGGGGGGACTAATAAAAATTATCGCGGCCGGCAAACTTATCGTGCTCTTATTTTCTTATCGTTCAATTAATTGACTTATTGCTTATCGCGACAGGCCTACTGCTGATTGTAGAATCTTCCAGAATGTCTCAAACTTAAATGTCTTATAAACTTTTCTGTCCTATATCACTGCTACGTACAGCTGTATTAAATTGAAATTCATCTCTATTTATTCTCTTTAAAATTCTCCTCCTTCAACGCTCTGACTTTATTTTCTTCTTGATTAATTCCCTACAAAAGTCTTTCAACCATTTTGTTCAGTTCGTCCTACACATCTGTCACCATCTGTCACTGTGCAGCATATGGGAAGAGTCCAGGGTAAAGGTCCAATGACCAAAGACCTCTAGAAAAGCCATGGGGAAAATGAACCTTCAGCTCAGTCATGTGTTCACAGAAAAATGGTAATGAAGCTTGTGGTGCTTTGTGAGAAAGACAAGAAGACAAACAGAGCACAGTGGCCCTGTTTAATGTCAAACTGTGAGTCATCATAACCTCACAACCTGATGACATTTGGAGTGTCATCAGTGGCGCTTAACAGATGCTCATCAGAGCAATCTTTTTGATGCATGAAAACAAACACAGCACACAAACACGTTATTAATCTGTGCTAGAAGCAGTGACGTGCGGTCAGGGGAAGCAGGTGAGGCAGTGCGTTAAAAACGTAACATATATATTAATATTTTCCACTGATCTGTGTTAAAAATACATTCTCAGTATGACTCTAACACGTTTTTGACAGTTTATTAGGTAAACTGTAAAATTTGAGTATTTTCCTGATCAAATACAGATACCCTGGTGGAGGCACAGGCGAGCTGTGCCTCTCCTCTGACTGTGCCATCCAATACAAACTGGGTTGCATGATGCATGCCCCTTTCTGTTCCTCAGCATATCGCCAATATGAATTTTACAGAAATATTTGTTATACACCATAACTCTACAGTCTGTGTAATGTCTTAATGTATTTGTGAGATAAATATCCCTGTTTATTGTATGCAGAGAAAAGTTTGCAGGTGAGGCAAACATTACTCTGCCTCACCTCAAGGGGGCCCAGTCACACACCACCACGACTTGGGCAGTGTTGACAACTTAGAGACCCTTTTCTTTTAAAAGCGACTAGCAACAAATCTAGCGACTTTTTCTGGTAATATTGGAGACTTTTGAAGACTGAACATAGTTTATTCTTCTCAGTGAGGAATGGGTGCTGTGCAGGCTCCTCCCTTGTCCAAAAGCAATCAGAAGAGGCTTCATGCAGCAGCAGCTCCCAGCTGCATTCAGAGCAGGAGATGATCACCTCTGCTTTATGACCAGGCTGAAAATGAAACATACAAAGCTGCTGCTGGATGATGCTGCGCTGGCTTACCGTCAGTATTAATGTCTATTAATGAGGAGTGTGGAAGAAAACATTTAGAAAGTTAAAAGTGTTGTGAAATCTTGCAGACTCCTAATTAGAAAACAACTTACACTTAATAAATTTAAACTACAACAAAAGAAAATATTAACCAAAGAATTTGTTTTATTTTTATTAGTTTTGCTTTTTTGAACATTTTTAGCTTGTCTTTTCGTCCATTTTTGCCTTTCCCACGACATTCCTCTCCACGGCAACCTCTATTACTATGTTCCTGGCTATTATGAATGAATATTGAAATAAGATGCTCTTTTCAGTTCTTACAATTGTAAATAAGTGTCTCACCAACCATAAACTTTACCGCACGTCACTGGCTAGAAGAATCTGCTAGGGACACAAACTTAAAATATTTTGGAAATGTAGGCACATAGTGAGGAAAACTAGAAGCACAAGATGGGAACATTTAGCTAAATAATGGCTGCACAGTGAATGATAGTAACAGGCTGAGTTTTCTAGGAAGTAATGAAATGAAGAGAACTAGAAGCGCATAGACTACAGATTGGCCATGTCTCTGCTGTCACAGCAGCAGGCATTTGGACAGCTTTAATGCAATTAAAAAAGAAAATAAAAGCCTGTTGAACTGAGGCAGAACAGTAGGACAGGCCTTAACTGCTTCCATCTGTCTGGAAACCTACTTAGAATGACTCATTGCTTTACTGATCAGAGCTACTGTGGGCAGCTTACTTTAAGAGCAGAGAAAACAGAGCTTTCAAAGTCCTAGAGTGAAAATTCAGAAAGTCCTCCAACTCACCTCCTACACACACACACACATGCTAACTTTACTCTAGCATCCAGTATTTTAGAGCTAAATGCCACATTTCTAACACACAGAGGCTCCACAGCTTGACAATTAGTCAGAGATAATTACAACCATGTGTGGTTGTGTTGAGACTTTTGACTTTGCCTCCTTATTTCCAAACGTGAACACAGAGTTTGTTTTACATTTAAGTGCAAAGCTGGACATGCAAAGATATTCTGTGTATGTGCTTCTGACAGCTACATAATTTCAGTTTTATATGCTCTCCTAAGGCCACATAGTTTTTGCAGATTAAAGGTCTAGGATTCCATGCATTCCTTTCAAAGTACGATCTGTTTTTACCAAGATTTCTCTGGAAATACTCTGTCTATATAAAATGCTTTCAAAATTATTGGACTGCAGTGAGTCAGTGGATGACTCTGCTTTACTTGTGTATTTTATCTCAAGCTTTTACTACTTATTAAAAGCAGGATTTGGAAAAAGAGAATAAATCATATTCATATGCTGTATAAATGTAGTCTCTTTTTCTGTCGTCTGCAAGAACTGCCCTTCAGAGTTCAGGGTGTGTTTTTCCCCATTAGTTTTCAAGTGCCTCTCACTGTTAACCACATCTATCCTCTTTTTAGTCTTTGTTTCAATATCTCAAAGACTCATTAAAGGTGCAGCGTATAACAAAATCAAAGGTTAATGACAGAAAAATTTGATATGTCATTAAACATAGTTTCCATTGGTATAAAATCACTTTACTGAAATAAATGTTATGTATTTTTTTTTTGCCAAGAATGAGCCATGTTGTGGGTACATATACCTGGCAGCTACCACATTTGTGCCACATATGTCTTCTCATGACAAATAACTCTATGTGACGTGACAAACCCCCTTAGCTTTAAAACTGCATTACCAGCTTTGTTTGATAGTGTCATGAGCACGATTTATGTTATTTGTTGGTATTTAGGGTCATGCTTAGTTCTGTGTTGCTTTTTGGTTCATGCTCATTAGTCCACCTGGTCGGATTGTTCATTCACCTCACTTGTGCCTTGTTAATCCTTCAGTGTATTTAAGCCATTGGTTTCAGTTACTCCTTGCTAATCTGTTGTTGTTGCTTCGGTTAGATGTGGTCCATGCTGTGTCAGCCTTTTTTCTTCCAGAGTCTTTTTTGTTATGTTTAGGTTAGTTTTACTTTATTAAAAACTTTTACCTGTGCTAGTTTGCCTCCTGCCTCTTCTGCTTGCACTTGGGTCCTCATGTCCACGGCGCCTTGAAAGGCACCATAAGTCGTTACCTGTATTGCAGTCATTGCTGTACCTCAGGCCACCAGATTTACTCAGGGATGAAAACATGTTTAAGTCTGGAATAATTGTGGCCACTGTCGATTCACAACTGTACTTGGCATTTGAGGGAATTTTCATGCCCATCTTCACTATTAAATTTCAGTAATTCTTACACACTGTTCCTTTAAACATTCAAATATCTGCATACAACCTGGACTTATATTATGCAGATGAAAACATGCTACATAGCACCTCCCAAATGGGAGTAGCTCAAACTCTTTGTAGTTGTTATCTCAAATTATTGATAGATCGTGATGATGTGATGAAGCAAAATATGACACAGCATCCCAGAAGAAAAGTTGTGTTGTCTCAGCCTCGGGAATGTTCATAATAAATGTCACTGGGCCATCAAAACAAGTCAGAGGCACAAAAGTATACGGCCAGAAAGATACACAGTGCTGCTTTAATTAGCGAAGAACCAGCCCTGCACCACTCCTCCAGTTTGGAAACATGAACATCATAATCAGAGTCATGATCATTATTATAAAAGAGACCTGCTAAAGGCATGTCTTCTGCATATTCAGTTAAAAATTTTGACATTACTGCCATGTATTGGCATTTCTTTTGTAACAACTGAAAATAAAAGTGACGAAAAGACAAAACCTTGTGGTGCTCCTTTGTTTAAAATCACCCCCAACACAGATGAAAACATCTTTAACTTATACTTTCTAGGGGGAGAATTAGTAAAAAAAAAATTTAATCCGGTGTTTCAGTTCCCCCATCAACCCCAAGTCCAACAGCCACTAAAGAAGTACACAAATCTCTACACTGAATTAAAAGCTGAACAAAAATCACTAAAAGTAGCCCTGGTTAAGCGATGAACCAACAGTAAGTTTCCCTTCAGCCTGCAATTTGTACCTTTTTCTAGCCCATTGTTTGGGGTTTTGAGGCCACGCTTGCTCCATCCTTGTACCCAAATACAAAATACAGCTTCTTCACAATTTATTTCTACTTGTAAGGCAAAGAGAGTTAGCAAATAGATCCAAACATCCAGAGGACAAAGAGCCTGATATTTCCATCAGAAATTGGGAAGAAACCAGAGCTGAGAAAAAAATTTGAAGATTGGACTTAGATTCTTGAAGTGGTCAGAAAAGCCACTCCAGTAGTCATACTTATACAAAGCCATCTGTTTGCTATTATTGCTATTTTACTAGCTGTTGTTTCCACTGCTCCTAAGTGGCCAAGCAGCTATTACAATTTTAAGGGAATGATTTAACATTTGAGGAGAACTGGCTCGATTTTACTTCCAGCATGTTACACACTTCTATTTTGTCAGATATCCTTCAGAGTATTTTATTTATTTATTGTAAGGAAATAGATAATTTTAAGCCAAACCATGATCTTTTGCTAATCTGACCCAAAGTATTTGTGATTCCCAATCTTACATATTTTGCTGGCTAAATGAAACCACACTAGAGGTAGTCAAACACGGAGAAAAAACAAAAATGTAAGACTCACAACAGATGTGATACAAAACTAGATGAAAACATACATGCACATAACACCAAAGAGATAGAAAAAGAATCACAGATGTCATTTCACAGGAGTTAACCCTCTAAGCACCAAGCCATCTCTCTAAAAAGAGAGCTTAAACCTGTTACCACTTTCCACCGCTAGACATTTAATTGCATTTCAGCAGTAGAAAATAAATGGCTAAAAATTAATAAACCTGAATTTGAAGTGCCATTTTATGTACTTTAACTAACAGCTCTAGCCTTGCTATAATTAAGAGTCTGCAACATGTTGAGTACTTTTAATTTTTAAAATGTTTTCATCCACACTCTTCATTAATAGGCATTAAAATCTGATGGTAAACTGAAGCGAAAACAGCTGGTGGCAGCTGGGAGCTAGAAGTTCTGCAGCCTGAGGATGAGGCGCTGTAACTGCTCTTGGACCAGGCTTGTGGCAGCACCTGCTGCTCATTGAGAAGAGTAAACTATACATGCTTTCACATAAGTCTTGTATCTGTCTACTGACAAACGTTCCACGTTGTTTGGAATGCAAACTGTTATTAAACACGTACATTTTTTAAACATGTTAAAATTTTTGTAAGTTTTAATCATAATTAACGTGATAAGGTCCCACCTGATGATATATATATATATATATATATATATATACACTGGCATGCATCATCTGCTGCTTATCCAGAGTCAGGTCACGGGGGCAGCTGCCTAAGTAGGGTAACCCATACTGCCCTCTCTCCAGCCACATTCACGAGCTCATTTGGGGGGACTCTGAGGCATTACCAGGCCAGCCGCAAGATGTAGTCCATCCAGTGTGTCCTGGATCTTCCCTGGGGCCTCTTTCCAGTGGGTTGGGCCCGGAACACCTTACCAGGGAGGCGTCCAGGAGGCAACCTCTTGAAATGGAGGAGCAGCGACTCTATTCTGAGCCCCTCCCGGATCACCGAGCTTCACACCCTATCTCTAAGGGAGAGCCCGGCCACCCTGCGGAGGAAACTCATTTTGGCCTCTTGTATTCGCGATCTTGTTCTTTCGGTCACTACCCACAGCCCGTGACCATAGGTGAGGGTAGGAACGTATATTGACCGCTAAATCGAGAGCCTTGCCTTTTTGGCTCAGCTCCCCCATCACCACAACAGACCGTTGCAGAGTCGGCATCACTGCAGACGCCGCACCGATCTGCCTGTCTATCTCCCACTCACTCCTCCCCGCACTCGTCAACAAGACCCCAAGATATGTGAACTCCTCCATTTGGGTCAGGACCTCACTGCTGACCTGGAGAAGGCCCTCCACCCTTTTCCGGCTGAGGACCATGGTCTTGAATTTGGAGGTGCTGATTCTTATCCCTGCCACATCACACTCTGCTGCGAATCGCTCCAGTGAGAGCTGAAGATCACGGCCTGATGAAACCAACATAATCACATCATCCGCAAAGAGCAGAGACCCAGTCATGAGGCCACCAAACCGGATCCCCTCAACACCTCTGCTGCTCCTAGAAATTCTGTCCATAAAAGGTATGAACAGAATTGGTGACAAAGGGCAGTCTTGGCGGAGTCCAACCCTCACCGGAAACAACTCTGATTTACTGCCGGTGATGCGGACCAAGCTTTGACAACGGTCATACAGAGACCGGACAGCTTCTACAAGGGGGTCCGGCGCTCCATATTCCCAGAAGGAGTGCTTTTCAACACCTCCTCCAAGAACTCCAAAAATGGTGGGTACTCTGAACTGCTATTTGGTGCATAAACACAAACAACAGTCAGGACCCACCCCCCCACCTGAAAGTGGAGGGAGGCTACCCTTTCGTCCACCAGGGTAAACCCCAACGCACAGACGCCAAGTTGGGGGGCAAAGAGCATGCTCACACCTGCTCGACGCCTCTCACCGGGAGCAACTCCAGAATGGAAGAGGGTCCAGCCCCTCTCAAGGACAGTGGCTTCAGAGCCCAAGCTGTGCATCGAGATGAGTCCAACTATATCTAGCCGGAAATGCTCAACCTCACACACCAACTCAGGCTCCTTCCCCGCCATAGAGGTGACATTCCACGTCCCTAGAGCTAGCTTCTGTGCCAGTGTCCCCGCTCACACTGCACCCGACCCATATATATATGTATATATATATATACATATATATATATAATATGCAGTATCTCACAGAAGTGAGTGCACCCCTCACATTATAAAAGTTAAACTTTGACATACAGAATATCAAAGTTTCATTTCTATAGTAAGATATATTATATTATATAATATTACTGCCATCATAAATTCTGCCTTAAATTCAGCATTTTTTTAAATTTAAAGTATGTCTTAAAAACCGCAAACCCTAGCACCTCAAGGGTTAACTGTAAAAATCAAAAGTAAGAGACCTGCAACTTTTTCCATCATTAACCTTCCAGCCTCCTACGAAGAAGTTGGCTCTGTTATGAGGTGATATTTGTTTTTGACATCAAATGCAACCTCAGACCAGAGCTAGTCCCTCATGGTGCCTCTACCAAAGTGACTTCTTGCTCATATTTTAGAGACACTTTGATTGAACAGTAGTATTGGAGACCTTGAGAGTGAGAACAAATAAAACAAAGCTGTTTTCTGGCTGTGGTTCAGTTCTTGTGCACAATACAGCATCAATCTTCTTGTCTAACTCTTTGCAGGAATGCAAACAAGTATGTTTCTTAAAATGTTCAACTATTTCGTTGACAATAAAGTATTTCAGTCATGCTCTGGGCACAAACTCCTGAGCAAAATTCTATGAAAACAGAGACAGAAGCCAGTGTTTTATTATGGTTTTAAACACATTCCTCAGAATGAGATGTTCTCAAAGCCATGTTACAGAGGAAATGAGACAAATGCACATAAATGTTATATTTCAATCACTTTTGAGGACTTACATTAATTTCCTGGAGACTGACTTTGACCTCCCCAACCAAAACTACTACTTGCCAAGCCCTCTTATACCTGAAACAGAGTCCTCATCCTAAAATCTCAGTGATTTACATTACTGGGGTTTGTTTTGTCCCTCGGATGGAGGCAGAATTCGACAATTGACTGTGTAAAAACACTTAGGTCTCTGCAACATGGATAATGTAACCACACACACACACACCCACACACAGACACACACCAAGTCATCCAGTTACACAGTAAAGAGCTTAGAAATGATTTTGTCAGGGCTCAAGTGATAACTAAATCCTTTGAGCCTTTCCTCTGTCTTTCAGCTTCCTCCCTCTGACAGACGGCTGACTCATGCATTCTACTTCTGTTTTCCTCCGTCTGTCTTTTTCTATACATTCAGTCTTCATCTCCTCTGTTTTCTTATAGCAGCATTTCTCTGGGTCTTGTATAATACAGCTACATTTTTCTCAACTTGTGACCTCTGTGTAGGTGGGAGTGTACGCTCTCACATTGGAAATTTGACTCTGTGTATGTGTTGATTAATTTCATGTGGGTGTGCTGTATGTGTTCCCAGTCTTACTGCTTGAAGAAACGGGATAATTGCCTCGTGTTGCAGCTATATAGTTGGGTAAATCTCTTAATGAGGACAATGCCTGCTGTGACCAAACCATAGGCCCACAGTGCTGTGGGTGAGTTTGGAACATATACAGCAAAACCAGCAATTTACAGTCACTGGAAAAGGATCTTCTGTGATAAGAAGGTATTGCTTGGTCACCCTGACAGATTAACTGTAGGTGGTGTTGACATGTTGTGCCATGTCAGGCATGCTGGCATGAAGCAAAGTGGTCTAAATTATTATTTATTTATTTTTTTTACAGCCAGTATGATATCTAAGCTAAATAGCCAACATATACCTCTGGTTTTAAATCTTTTTGTGTGTGACAGTGTGTGTTAATCAGTGGTGTGGTCCTTCCATAACTTGCAAAAGAAGAGAAGACATCTGGAAGACGAATCTGAAATTAATATAAACAGACAGCCTGCCAAAGATCACAGGGACTGTTATCTTAGGCAAATAGAAAGAAGAACATCGTATGTTCTCTATTGGTCTGGGAATTAAAATAAAATGTCAAACACAAACATCAGCAGTAAACAACTCATTGGGTTGGAAGGAGTCAAACTGGGAACTCGTTTTAGAGTAAATCAAAGGCATTTACTCAATTTTTTTTATGTTTTAAGAGACAGAATCAGCTGTTTTTGGACTTTCACACTGGTAAGAAAACAAAATTATGATGCCTTTAGTTAAAATTCCTATCAGGTCAGTTTGGTTAGAGTACACATCAGCAATTCATTTCTTTTAAAATTATCTTAAAAAAAATACAAATATAATTTTGTTAAAATTATCTGAAACGCAAATCTTTTATGAGTTTTATGTTTGAGACTCATCTTAAAATGGTTTAGTTCTTTTTCTCTACAGTCTAGAAAAGGTTTTCTACAATAACAAATTATACAGTTACAAAAAAGTGTGTTGTACCTTATTATATATTTATTTTTAATCTCTTGAACAGGTTCAGTATTTAAGGTAAATTAATGGAATATAATAATGGGAAAATATCATATTTACATACTTCAGTGCTTAGTTGTGATTTTCCATGGCACAGCTGAGCTCTTGCACTTCTAGTCATCCGTGTGATGCTGGACTCCACTGGAGTTCACCTGTTCTTAGTTTAATGTTCTTTATTTCTGTCTCTCGCTTGTCTGGTGTAGCATCATAACAAGCTGAATCACGGTCTGATGCCATGTTGTGTTGAAAAAATTTGCTTTGGATCTTGGTGGATATGATGGAAATAAAGTTTTATGGATTTGATGAAGCACACTATTAGATCTGGAAGACTACATAAACATTCTGCAGAACTCATGAGAACAACAGCATATCAGGCTCCATCATTCTTAAATAGAGAGAAAAAAAAAGGAAAAATAGACTTTAAATCTTAGTCTGCAGAGCCAAAAGGAGGAACTGGATTAATAGTCATTATAAATAAAATCCAGAATTCCTTAGAAGAAAGAACCATACACAGCTATTATACCATACATGAGACCTTTATAGAGAACAGAACCTTTCCTTACAGTCACTGCTATCCTGCTGGGAATCTCCCATATGGCACTGGAATAACTCTCAGACTATTGGAAGCAAAATCATCTGATCTGATTAAATGAAGATGAAATTATTTGTCTCCAATTTCTAACTGTGTGTGTTAGGAAGATAACCAGGCAATGAGCATCAACAGTTCCTCCAATCAAACATGTTAATGGAAGCATCATCCTGCTGGCATGTTTCTTTGCAACAAGTTGCAGGATTCTCACTGAGGTGCAGAGAGAAATCGATGCAGAAATATAAACAGCACTTTTTTTTCCAGTTTTGTTTATTTTTGATTCAGTCTTAAGACAAATCACCAAACACACAAAATAAGGTAATCCAAATACAAGAATAAAGAGGAGCAGAACAAATAAAAATCTTATATAAACTGCCTCTTTTACATAACAAAACACATGTACAAAAATAAACATAAAAACCCAACACAAACTAATGTAAAAAGAAAAAAGATTAATAAAGCATCTCACATCTACCTGTCGAGGTTATCTTCATTATAATCCATCATAACCAAAAAGAAAACCCTTAACACAAAGATTTATTTAACAATTTTGAGTAGACAACAACCCTAAAGGGAGCATGGAGATATGCAGGAACCACCTCTGGAATACTCCTGAAGTCCTGGGGTTACCCAGCCTGAGTCTGGACCTGAACAGAGTACAGCATCTTGGTAGAGACCTTTGTGCACTTGTGGTTTCCATCTGGTTTAGTTGAGCTTGAATGTTGCTTCCAACAAAAATGGAAGAATATCCCAAAGGAAAGATGTGTCATGCTTGGATCATTTCCAAGAAGACTGGAGGCTGCAGGACTAGTATTCTGAATACTTGTTTATTTCAGTCTCTTATTTCTAATTAAATTGTAAACCAGAACCTGTTTTTGTCTTTGTGGACAGTTGTGTAAAGACTGATGTGATGTGACTCTGACCACAAGTCTGATTTATTCAAGGAACTAACCAATTTGCCTCCAATTACTCTAAAACACATGGTCGATCGCAGCCTTGTGAGGAAAAGTGACTTGAAGGCTGCAGTTAGTAGGTGTCATTAGAACATGACTTGGAAAAATTAAGGGTGAAAAGAAGACATGGGGGATGAAAAGAATCTAAGCAGACAATTTTAAAACAATTCCAGTAACAAGTGAAAAGCCAAAGCTTAGAGCTGAGCCTATGAGTTCACCATCAGAGCCCTGAGAAAATGCATCCACTCCTGTCAGATGTTATCACTCCTCTGTCAGGCTCCCATACTGCAAGCACATGGCTGAGAGTGAAACAAAGCAGGAGTAACAGAAAGAGGCAGCGAGGGGAAGACAGTGGCAGAGAGCATGGATGAGACAGAGTCTATGTGCGTCTGAACATGTGAGTGTCTGTGTGAGTTAACATTTGTGTCCTGAGTGTTTGCTCTATTCTGTAGCTCAAAGGGCCAAGACCTCCTTCACCCAGGCCTTCTTGTTCCAGTAACAATCCCACGACAGAGTTCAATTCTCTTTCTCCTTCACATTACCGACTCCTCTCATGACCATCATTAAACAGTGACATCAGTGCAAGGGCATGCTTTCAACACCTCCATAAAATACCTTGCTCTCAGTACTTTAAGGTTAGTTCAGAGCTCAATTGTGCAAACAAATCAAGGTCAGAGCCGTCAAACTGGGTTAATTTCTTTCTTTCAGTCACAAGCAGCATTGGGTAATAATGAAGAGCTACTCTCAGTGCACTGCATGCACTTTTATCTGTCACACAGACAAAAACTCACTTTAACTGCAGTGCGGATGGAAAACCACTAAATAATCAAAGGGTAAAGTTGAAGGGAATGTAATAAAACATAATAAAGCTCTATATCATGTGGCCAGGCTATGGGAACTAAATAGTTACATAATGAAACAGCAGCACATACTCTAGCAGCCAGCGGTGGTGACTCGGAGGTGAGTGGGATGGACCCCCTTGCCCGCTAACAGGAATTCTTAAACTCCTGCTTGCATAACAGCCTCTCCAGCTTGGGGAACTTAAAGAAAACATGTGATCACTTCCAGGCATCCTTCTGGCTCAGGGGTGATTTCTCATTCCCTCCCTCCCTCCCTCTCCTCTGCAGCAAGAGGGTTTGGCTGCTGAAGCCATGGAGTCATTAAATTAACATCCTCAGTGACAGCAGCTCCACTGAAACTAGCAGAATGACAAATGAAAAGAGAAATAGGTAATAAATGTGGAATGGTCTGTTGTAACTGTGATCTAGGAACCTGTTAATGATTGAATATCTGGGAATAGCAGGGATAAAAATCTAGGGAGCAATAATGACAAAAATAAAAAAAATACAAAAACAAAGAAGCAAGCAATTCTTTTCCCCACTATGCATTCAGATAAAATACTTTCCAACAATGTGTACATAGAAGGTGGCTGCCCACCACCCATGCTTCTGTGCTTGCAAACCTGGAAGTGATGGATAATTTAAAATAACTCAGTGGAAACCAATTAGCACAATTCATTAGTTATTTCTTTTTCTGTTCTATGTATGCATCAAATCTGATTGTTACGGTGATTAGACAAACTTTAATGCAAGTCAGAACACACACACACACACACACACACACACACACACACACACACACACACACACACACACACACACACACACACACACACAAACAAACAAACAAAAAAAAACAGAGAGAAGATTGCATTTCAGCTGAGTATGGACAGAAATCATTAAAAGTAATAACTAGACCTTTTCTACTAGCTTGTTATACAGATGATACCCTATCAAAATGAATCAGTATTACTATCAACAGCTGGAGCTCCTGAAACAGACAAGGTATTCTGCAAAGAAAATGTAGAAGTTAATGATCAAACCTATTCTACTATTTTCCTTGTCTGTCTTCTGGTATTATTTTCAGTGTTTACCTGCACTTTCCTCATATGAACCTGTCTGTTTGGTGTGTGATGTTTCTGAGAAGTGCATTTAAATGAACATGCTGTGGCAAATGCCTTCATACAGGAAGGGGACAAGACTAATCACTGGTGGGTAAGATGAAGTTCAAAGAGAGATGAAACCACCCAAGATTTGGTGTTGCTATGGAGATACTGTGTGTGTGTATATGTATATGTGTGTGTGTGTGTGTGTGTGTGCTTCGTTCACTTTATGTTTTGAGTGGTAAGTGTATCTGTGCTCATTATAGAAAGGTATTGTTTGTGTAAAGAAAGGATGGTAAAGAGTATCTATTAAAACACAAATAAATACACAAATTCAGATTATTTAAAAGAAATACTGACATTGACATTAGAAATCACAAAAAAACCCGATACAAACAAACAAACAAAACACACAACGTAACTCGTCACTGGGATAAAATTGCATCTTGTTTGTGGCATGACATCCCCATCTCTCATTTTAACTATTCGTTTGAATATTGTTTACACGTCACATGAGCAAGCCACCGGCTACACGTGCGGGGCGCACGATGTTGCCTTAGACGGAGGAGGCGCTGAATAGTGCGCATGACCGGGAGTAAAAACACAGAGACCACTCAGCTTTTCATGTCGGGGTTTAAAGAGTTGTCATCAGTGGCGGAATTAGGTCCTAATAATCAACAGGGCTGTGGCTGGATGTCTTAATAAGCTCATATGCAACTGACTTTAAATGACAGCAGAGCTTTGTTGGAACGTTTCAGCACTGGACAGCTCACTTGGTGTCTCGTGCTCACAAACGCGCGTCTGTAATGTGGCAGGGGGCATCCGTCACAACTGGTGGCGGCCAGGAGCAAAGATCATGGCGAAGCCTCCACAGCATCCTCCCCGCTGCTGCTGCTAGCTGCGAGCCTCGAGACATGAGCATCCCGGAGTTCCTCTTGGAAGTTTCCATTGTCGTCTTAGCTGTTGTTTCGTTTTTGACTAACTTATCAGTTCTGTTATGTTTCACCCAGAGCGCCGATCTGAGAACTCACGTGCCAGGAATCTTCGTCCTAAACCTCTCCTTCTCCAATATCCTCCTCACTGCTGTTAACATGCCCGCTACTTTTCTCGGTGTGGCCAAAAGCGAGAAGCCTCTCGGGGACCTGCTCTGCCGTGCCGTGAGTTTTGCTGAGACTTTCATCACCTCTAACACTATGCTGAGCATGGCTGCGCTGAGCATGGACAGGTGGATAGCCGTGATGTTTCCTCTGCGGTACTCCAGCAAAATGCGCTACAGAGACGCTTTTCTCATTGTAGCCTACTCCTGGCTGCACTCTCTTACATTCTCTCTGACCCAGCTGATGATGGATTGGGGAGGATACAGTCATACATACGCTTCGTGCACGATTCACTTGGAAGTGGAAAAGGTGTCTCAGCTGGCCGCTTATGCCACCTTCACGGCGCTGTTCCACGGCAGCAGCTTTGCGCTGTGCCTCTTTGTCCTCTGCTTCGCCTACCTCAAAGTTTTGAAAGTCGCCAGGTCTCACTGCAAGAGGATAGACGTCATTACAGTGCAGACTCTGCTTCTGCTGGTTGATATTCACCCCAGGTAGAGACAGCTAAAAACTAAAATTCTACTTGAAAGAGCTTAACAACAATGTTTTTTTTTCCTAACGTGAAGCATCTAAATCAGGGATCACCAGCTCTGGACCTCTGTGCCCTGCAGGGTTTTGATGTTTCCCTGCTGCAACACGCCTGGTTCGAATTAAATGAAGTCCGGAATTGGTGTTCCCTGATCTAAGTTGAGATATTTATTTGTGTCTTGCATGATTAATTCTCTTTGTGTTTATTTGTTAGTGTGAAGGAAAGATGTCTTACTCAGCAGAAGAAGAGGAGGCAGCGGGCGGTTAAAAAGATTTGCATCTTCATTGGTTCCTTCATCCTTTGCTTTTCACCTTATGTCATAACAAGGTAACACTCTGTTTTGTGGCTGACTGTCATTAATTTATTATTATTATTATTATTATTATTGTTATTATTATTACACATATGTTTCTTTCTATGGTGGGTCCACTAAGAGATGACACAGCAATCTCCCAGTATTACATCCACTATGAGGAAAGAAACAGAAAAACTGCATTGATGTTTGATGTCAGTAAATAAACCATTCTGTAGTGTTTTTTCCCCCAAATATATATAAAAATGCCTCACAGCAAGAAGGTTGATGGTTCGAGCCTCAGCTGGGGGAGGTTCAAACAGTGGTCTTTCTGTGTGGAGTTTGCATGTTCTCCCCATGTAAGCGTGGGTTCTCTCCGGGTTCTCCGGCTTCCTCCCACCATCCAAAAACATGTATGTTAGGTTTCACTCTAAATTCTTAGGAGTAAGCGTGAATGGTTGTTTGTCTTTCTGTGTTGGCCCTAAGATGGAGTGGAGACCTGTCCAGGGTGGACTCTGCCTCTCACCTGTTAATTGCTGGGAAAGGCTCCAGCTTTACCGCCTTAACTGGACAAAGTGGTCTAGAAAAAGAAAGAATGATTGAAAAATGAATGAATAAATTAATGAACATATATGTTCAAAGTCACACTTGGATGATATCTTTCTATATCAAGATGCAAAAACAACCACAATCACAATAAACAGAATCTAGCCTTTATTAATGCATGAGACTGCATGAGTCTGCACAAATCGTAGCTGTCCAATGGAAACCACGTATGTCCACTGTTGACGTTTTTGATGTTCTACAGTTAACAACACATTCACATTCTACCCTATCATCTGATGCCTTGGATATTTATATCACCAATGGGAGGATGTTTTATGAGGCCATCTATTTAAGACATAGGTCCATTGAATGTCATAAGTTTGTGAAAAAAAAACAAAAAAACAAAAAAAACAAAACAGCTGTTTTTTCATGCTCCTGTAAAAACGTATTTTGGAGATATGTGTTTTTCATCGGACAGAGATGAAATGTTCCCATGTTTGTGTCTACCCTGAACTGAACAGTTGCAACCAACATGCATGTAAATCTCATTTCCAGAAAAGTTAGCAACTTTTCTAAATTGCAAAGAAACCTTAAAGTGTTTCCCATAGTATTACTTCAGCTTTCCTTTTTTATATTCATTCATCTGACCACAGAGCATATCCCTACCGTTAAAAAATTATTTGTGTCCTTTCTTGTTCAGCCCCTGAACAATCTATAGTTGCTTTTTTTGTTTGATTCTCCTCCTTCTTTTAGATTTATTTATAGGAAACAGGTCTGGATTGGAGGAAGAGCAGTCAAATACACACACACTCTCTTTGTCTACAAAGCCAGACTTTTGTAAGTTGTTGCAGAATGAGCCCTGATATTGCTGAATTACAGATAATCACTTATCTAAATGCTAAAAGTAAAATACAAATCATTAATGGAAACATAATACATACTAATTTATGTTTATTTTCTTTACTATCAAAAGCAAATGAACTCCAAACACAAATACAGTGTCAGAGTATTTGCTTCACACTTATGGGGGTGGGGATCCACTTCCTGGATCTTTGGCTGCTAAGTCATTCCCCATCAGACATTTCACATTTCACATATAAGACAATTCAAAGTATGTTACATAAAACATTAATAGCATTACAGATGGTGCATATTAAAAAAGTAATAAAGGGCAGCAACAAATAGGAAAAATCACAATAAATCATAAATTACATTAAAATGATTAAAAGCAAGATTAGTTAAAAGTTACTTTGCAGATTTCACACATAGGTGCATGAGAAAAGAAATGTTTGACCAGTGAAGAAAATTATTTCCTGGGTACACGTGTCAGTTTAATCAAAGTTAAATGAATGTCACAGATATAACCTGTCATTGTATTTTAGAAAACATAGCCATTGTTTTCTGGAAATAAGCTTTGCATTTCAAATATTTTACAGATGTATTTGTAGGTTTTTGATACAATTATTTTATGGTCTTTCTAACAGCCCAAAATAAAGAATTTCAACTAAGCTTTGCATTCTCTGTTGGTATCAGCAAACTTCCTTCCCCAAACCCCTCTAACAGGAAAAACAGAATCCATAGGACCTGTCACAGAGGAGTAGCCTTTCCTGTTTCTATCACTTTTCATATTATCAAGGCATGACATCTTAACATATGACTTTTTTGTTCTGTTGTCTTCCTGCAGGCTGGTGGAGCTGCTGCCCTCTGTGCACATCCCCCGGTACTGGGGAATTGCCACTAAATGTCTGATCTATGCCAAGGCCTCCAGCGACCCTTTTGTCTATTGTCTTCTGCGACACCAGTACAGGAAGGTCCTGGTTAGTATCATCAGCCGGATTGTGAGAAAGGATCAGCATTTCCTTTCTGTCCACAGCACGAGCAGCATGTGGGACACTACAGATGAAAACTGTCTTGCAAGAATAACCTGAGCTTGATGTGCTACTTTTGGGAACATAACCTACCCACCTCATGTGCAGGAAAGTCAGAGGTATAGCTTTTGAAGCGATGCCATCTCTGAGTCCAGAAGCTGGAAAGAAGTCAATGCCTTGCTCAAGGAGGTCACTTGATCAAAGGTCGGGACAATATTGTAGTCTAACACTGCAGAATTTTCCTCTGGGAGCATAATGAAAGAAACACAACTGTTTCTACTCAAGACTGTACTCACCTCTGACGTGTGCCAAAGGCCTCTAAGACAGTCTGACAGCTGTTTCCACATGTATGCTGGAGAAGAATTGCTGAGGGCATGCCACAGGAAAACCACAATGCCATGTTTATTGCCGTGTTTGGTGTGTCTGTGTAACAGTGAATTTATCAGGAAGTGGAATGTTTCAGCCAGTATTAAAGTTTGTGTTGATAAATGCCCATGAATAAATATATGTAAAAACATGGGTATGAGCATGTTTAAAGATGTTTTACCACAAGAAGACCATACAATAAAAATAAACTCCACTGCCACTGAAATATATTGAGTATATAAAATCATCCAAGCACAGCATATGCTCATGTGAGCATATGTTGTGAGCTGTGCAAATGGTGATTTTTATTTTCTTTCACTGCACTGAAATACATTCACCAACAACATTTTAAGGTACACGTGCAACATAAATAGCTAATCACAGGCCAGCAACTCAATATAATATAATAATATATAATAATATAAGTCATGTAGACGTGGTAAAGACAACTTACCGAAGCTCAAACTGAGCATCAGAATGAAGAAGAACTGGGGTTTAAGTGACTTTGAATGTGGCGAGGTTGTTGGTACCGGGTTGATCTGAGAATCTTAGACACTGCTCATCTACTGGGATTTTCACACACAACCATCTCTGGGGTTTACAGAGAATGGTCTGAAGAAGAGAAAATATCCAGTGAGCTGCAATTGTCTGAACCAAAATGTCTTGTTGATGTCAGAAGAGAGATAGAGAGGAGAGGAGAATGGGCAGACTAGTTGGAGATGATAGAAAGGCAACAGGGACTTAAAAAAACAACAGCAAAAAAACATTGTTTCCAACCAGAATAGCATTTCTGAACACACAACACATTTAGCCTTGTAGCAGATGTGCTACAGCAGCAGAAGACACTGGGTGTCACTCCTGTCAGCTAAGAACAGAAAACTGAGACTACAATTCACACAGACTCACCAACACTGGACAATATAAGATGGAAAAACGTTGCTGGTCTGATGAACCTCCATTTCAGCTCCTTCAGCTCCACGTTTGGATGATATAGTCAGAATTTCATGTAAAGCATGGGTCCATCTTGCCTTGTATCCACCATTCAGGCTGTTGCTAGTGTAACGGTGTGGGGGAAATTTTCTTGGCCCACTTTGGGCCTCTTAGTACTAACATGGCATGGTTTAACCACCGCAGCTGAGTGTTGCTGCTGGTCATGTCCGTCCCTTTATGAACACAGCGTAGCATCTTCTGATAGCTACTTCCAGCAGGGTAATGCACCATGTCACAAAGCTCAAAATCATTTCCAAGTGTTTACTTGAACATGGCAATGAGTTCACTTTACTCCAATGTCCTCAACAGTCACCTGATCTCAATCCAATAGAGCAGCTTTGGGCAGGCCTGAAGTGACCCATGGGAGAAATAGCACAATTCCTGGTGGCCTGGACCCAAAAATGGCCTGACAGGCCTGCTTGTCAAAAAAAAAAAAAAAAAAAAAAAAAACCTCATTCAGCCAGGCACTGACACCTGTGCACAGACAAAATATTTTTCACTAATAATAGTGTTTGATCAAAATAACAATATTTATTTTATTGATCGACATTTTAACAGCTGAGAAGCAAAGAAACGTGATGGGGAAATGGACTCTGAATAAAAAGATGAGAGGGCGGATGACAGCTGAGCAGGAGGTGGGGAAGTGCCGGAAATTTGGGAAATTTAAAATCAGTAGCAGCAGCGACATCACGTGAGATTACTGTTTAATAAATGATAGCGCCGAGACGGCTCATCAGTGTGAGTGTGTTTATCTGGTTGTAAATTATGTAACTGCAGATTTACTGCATGAAATATTTGGTGGGTCCTTCTGGACCAAACATACCTCCACAGGTGAGTTGCTGCATGATAAAGTTTGGGAACCCCTCTTAAGGTCAGACAGTCTCTTATCTATGGTAACTTTTTCATTTTCTAATGTAAGCTGAATCACATGAGGTGAAGTTGCTGTTGACCACTTCTTGTTTTACTGTTGCAGTGAATATTGATGCTAACATATTATATTTCTGTAAACTGGCATCTCAATTATTTGCTGACAAAATGACACAATCGTGTTGTTTAGATTAATATGACATGATATGAATGGAGTCCTGTTGTGAGAGAAAAGCTCTGGACTGGTGGCGGTTGTGTGTGAATGTTGGTCTAGAATATTGAGCTTTGGTGATTACTTAGACTTTGTGTGTGTGTGTGTGTGCATGCATGTGTGTGTGAACTTGCATGTGATCATATGTGTACTATGTGTACAGTGTATGAATTTGGGCAGCCTGGGTGAGTATACGACTCCCGGCCAGACTTTTTGTCCCAGTCCTGCCTTTGGGATGTGGTGGAACTGAAGATTCTTTTCATGGATGTGCAGCCAAACGATCTGCAGCAACTGTGTGATGCTGTCATGTCAATATGGAGCAAAACCTCTGAGGAATGTTTCCAAAACCTTGTTGAATGTGGGAGTCCAACCCAGTACTCACAAGGTGGACCTAATAAAGTGGCCAGTGAATGTAGCCCATCCTAAAATAGAAAACACCTGCAGAAAATCATTTCTGTCCCCCAGAGTCACCCTGCGACCTTCCAGGGGCCCCGACCCTCGTCATGGAAACCAATGTCATATGTCCAAGAAAAATCTGCATAATAGCCTCTTAACAGAGAACATAAACGAGGAGATAAAGATCGGTGAAGACTCAACAAGTGGTGCAAAAACGAAATCTATTCTTGTATTCACTGAGCAGCCGCGCTGTTATGCTATAGTCAAACAATACAGACGTAAATCTTTCCACTCCCAACAACGCAAGCCACGTTTCTTCCTCGTGCACCCCCTCTTCCACACACACACACATAGACGCACTCGCTTTTCTCCACAGTGAAATACGATCGGCAGAGCGGTGGGCCACAATCCCCGGCTCGCATCGGTATTTTTTAGAATCAGGGATGCTCCGCGCAGCAGACAAAGGAAGGAGCTCTCTGTGCTGTGGGTGGTAATTACCAAGCAGACGGCGGGGGGAAAAGAGTAGTAGCTACAAACACACTGTGCCACATCACACAAGAAACTCACTGCACTAAAACATGCGTTTGGAAGTTTTGCTGCTGCTTTTCTTGGCTAAAAGTAGATGGTGCGCCCCGCAGCAGAGATGTCCGCCAGGAGACGAGTTTTTGGGTAAGCTCACTTATTTCTGAAAACTCTTTCATACAAATGTGCGTCCCTGCAATCCAAAGCTCGAATGCATGCCTCTGTGGGGGCGGAAATAGAAGTTTAGTGACAAAACTGGATGATGTGTAATTATTCGGTCCTGTTTATATAAGATTTTTTGAAGAACTGCCTTCTAATTCATGACCCGCACCTGAACCTATCTAATCATCATATTCTAGATCTAGTAAGACACGATTTCGGTTAAGTTAAATAATCGTATCTTTTTAACGTTTTTGTTCCATCTGTAAAGCTGTTTTTTTTTATTATTTTATTTTATTTTATTTTATTGTGATTTTGTTCTGATGTAAACTTCTTTGATTTTAAACCCACTCCAGCCTGGTCATTAACTCGCAGTAAACAAAGATCCTGCTTTGGGTTGAACCAGTGCTTTTGAAGATGTCTCCCCCTGGTGTTAAATTTGTGACCCACTGATATTTTCTTGCTGTTTAAGTTTGTTGTTTGGCCTGTTTCTCTCACAGGAAGATGCAGCAACACCGTATATGAAGAAAAACGTATGTAGCTGATTTATTCTGTCTGCATTGACTAAGGTTGAAAAACCAAAGTATTTGAAACACAGAATGCTGCTAAAAGAAGCAGCAGACCTCCCAGTCCAGATAGAGCTTATGTCTGTGTTAGGATTTATGTAGAAATCCCATACTGTACTTAACTGTTCAGAGACTATGTCAGTTTAGGATATAAAAGGTAATAGTAAGAAACTGGTTTTCAATTCAGATAAAGAACCATGCCAGGTTGTACCAACCTGATAGTTATCAGAGCACACGCTACATTTCCACGTCTGAGCTAAGAAAAAATTAAAAAGAAAGACTTCCTTAAACACAGTACAACTTGTTTAAGATTGATGAGGAAAAGATGGCAGTTTTGTCTGAAATACTTTAAAAGATATGACCAGCATAATCAATCTACGTGCCTTTGGTAGTGTCAGAAAGATTTTCTCATTTTGACACAATAAACTGATTAAACCTTATTAGCGCGTCTCTCTCCGAACAGCTACGTGCACAGAGTTGAACCTGGGCTACTGTAATGATTTGGAATACTCAAGGTATGTCTTTTTTAAGGCATTGATTCACATTGTTTTAAACAAAACTCTTTTGTAAGTTATTCACAACTGATTGTGAGGATTACAGTAAAATCCTGCTGTTAAAATATTCTATAAACTATCTCTATAGAACCATATTTCCGAACATCCTTGGTCATCGGAGTCGTGTCGATGCAGAGTCGGGGGCAGAGTACCTTCTCCTGAGCGTCATCCATGGTCTGCTCAATGGCGAGTGTTCCCCTGAGATCCGTCTCGTAGGCTGCTCAGTGCTGGCCTCACCCTGCCAGAATAACAAGATGATCAAACCATGCCGTAGCACGTGTGAGGCACTCAGGAAGGACTGCTTCCATGCCTTTGAAGCCATCGAGATGGCCTGGCCTTACTTCCTGGATTGTGACCGCTTCTTTGCCAGTGCTGAGGAGGGCTGCTTTGACCCCCTGGCAGGACTGAAAGGTAAACGTCACAGTGATGTGCTGTACTGTTTGGCCCACAGCAAATTAGGCAATCTTTGAAAGAAGCACAGCACTCTCTCCTTTTTCTAATTTCTGGTGTCACATCTTCAGCCAGACAGGAGGTTGCATTGTCTAGTCTCTCTCCCGAGGAGCCCAGCACCATCATCCAGTTCACCTACACCTCCAATGCCCAGATGTACAGCTTACTGAAGAAAACAGCAGCCAAGTGCTCCCACATTTCTCACGTCTACAGCATCGGACGAAGCAGTGAGGGCAGGGATATGCTTGTGATCGAGTTTACCAACAACCCAGGACAGCATGAACTATGTAAGTAAGGAAAAGTGGTGTAAAAAGATAAGAAAGGTAATGCTGTGGAAGCTTTGGGATTTTAACTCAGTATTACATCCTGTTTAGTCATTTCTGCCATAAATTATAAAAAGATATGAAGATAACCAGATTTTTTTTTTAAATCTTACTGATCTGTTCAGAGGGGGCTTGAAGACTGGAACCATTCCCATTGTCTCTAACTTTGTTTTCAGCTATAGCAGACACCTACACACTGACAACTTAATGTCAACACCAAAAGAAAACAAGCCTAATTTATGAAATCCAAAACAAGGTTAAAGTTGATTTGTTTCTGTTTCTAAAACATCTTTTCTAATCTGGAAAGAAAACAAAAGAATATGTTTGTAGCTTGTTAATCACCCACAATGAATTATTTTTAATCACCCACAATGAAAGCACCACAGCTTTAATCATATTTGTCTATGTCCCTTAACTGCAGTGGAGCCAGAGATCAAGTTGGTGGGCAACATGCATGGAAATGAGGTGCTGGGCCGCCAGCTGCTCATCTACTTAGTCCAGTACCTGTGTTCAGAATATATTCTGGGAAATCAAAGAATTCAGACTATCATCAACAGCACTCGCATCCATATTCTGGCCTCCATGAACCCAGATGGTTATGAGCTTGCTGCCTCAGAGGTAGAGGATAGCAATGACCCGGAGCTCTCCAACCAGGAAGTAAATATTGTTAACAGAAAACAAGACAAACCGCCATTATCCGATCTCAGTGTAATGATTTATACGTTTTCTCAGCTTTGGTGTGGAAGTGGAAGGTGGAGCACACTGCTAAGGACTGCTAATGCAAAGGGTTTTCACAGTGTGGGTTGTAGAGTTAATGAACAGTACGGATCAACCTTAAGTGGTGCTGTCATTGAAGCTCTAAGAAACCAGAGTGCTCAGGCTTCTACCTCCTGCCTATCTTGCCTGTCTGTCAGATCCTCCCACTCCCAGACTAGATAATCAACCAGTCAGTGATTATAACACAGGCAGAAATAAAAGAATATGAAAAGGTAAAAATGTCTTATTTGAGGCACAATAGCTGGCAGTGGGATGGCTGCATGCGCCATGCTTGTGCTTTTATGCCTTGTCACTGCGCCTCCACAACTTCTGCATGAATGTTATGCTGTGGACTGTTTATGTGCATGTTAATCATTTAACTCAGGGCAGTTACAACTATAAATAGATGATATTTCTTTATGTTACTTGCATATTACACACAACTATATTCTAAACTGACCATGCAGTATATGGTTAAATCATGAAGGAAAATGTTCAGTATATTGTACATTTTCCTAAAATAATAAAGTTTTAGTCAAACTACTCTAACTTTCATATGGTTTGCATGTATCACAGAAATTCATTAATCATGTTTAATGTTTAAAAATGGACATTTTGCCTTCTGTTAATTTATTTTTAAAGAAAAGATAAAAAAAATCTTGCTATAATTTTGCATGTCCAGTCTTGAGCTACTCCTTATTTCTTTATATTTTGCCAAGAAAACGGTATTTAGAAATACGCACACACAAATGGCACTACAGCATATAAGTGAAAAAAAAAATCTCATCAGTTCTGATGAGTTCGAAGGTCAGTATTTGTATGACCACCTTTATTCTTGAACACAGTCTGAACTGTCTTCGGCAATAATGCAGTGACGGTTCAATAATATTGAAGTTCAAGTTCTGGGGAGGTTTCATCCCTCCATCAGACCCATTGTCTCTGATTTTCAGTCCAGTTCTTGTGTCATCTGGTATACCTCAGCCTTTTCTCCATGTTTAGGATTACTTAAGAAGAGATTTTTTCCTGCCCTAAGCCATTTCTAATGAGGCTTTATTAAACAGTAAATGGATCAACTGAAGGGTCACATGCATCCTTCAGCTGTAATGTCAGGTATTTGTTGGTTTTTTATCCATTTAGATCATTTAGAAGGCCTGCCACTTCTTTTTTCTTCCACTTGCCCAGTTTCTCGATTTTTAAGGACACACTGTGCTCCACACTGAGATATGCCATGTATTGAGCTAAAACCTCTTGGAAAATCAACTTATTGTGGAAAAATAAACTGTTGCATGCTTGTTAAATTCTGTTTTCTTTGACATTTTTGCAGCATTTTTCCTCTAAAAAGGATCAGATACAAAGACTGGACTGAAAATGAATGAACAAACTTTGAAAGACCTTAAAAAAATGCCTGGAGTGCTATTGCTCAAAGCCATAAAACATTACAGGACTGTCAGAATTCTTAGAAGTGAAATATGAAAAAATGTGGAGTTGTTCAAGACATTTGTGCAATAGTATATATGACAATATGTATGTATATAATAGTTTATTAAATGTAACAATGTTTGTCATCTAAACTTCATTTTTTGATTGTTGGGATGAAAAAAACCCAAATTTCTTACCTCTACAGAAGACAAATAATGACTTCTGCCTCTATTAGCTTCTTCTCATGACGGATATATGGTATTGTCTACATGTTAACAATAGAATTAGTACCCTCTTCTATAAAATCCTCACTAATATACTCTGCTAAATATTTTCTTCACATAGTTACTGCTTATACTAATGTTCACACATCATCATTATTGTCGTTATAGCCAATCAGCCAGTTTCACACATTTTAACACCTCTAGTTTTGTTACTTGTTAAGGGTCACTTGTTGAATGGTTGGACCAATGGCCGGGCCAATGCCCAGAATATTGACCTGAACCGCAACTTTCCGGACCTCACATCCGTCTTCTACCGTAACCGACGCAGCAGGCACTATCGCATTGACCACATCCCAATTCCTGATGCCTACTGGTTTGGGAAGGTAGGAAGACTTTAACAAGTATGGAGAATTATCTGCAGCAGATCCAGCCTGGATAAAAAAAATAAAATAAATAAATAAATAAAATAATAATAATGATAATTACCCCATTTTTGGCCTGTAGGTGGCACCAGAGACCTATGCAGTGATGAAGTGGATCAGATCGCTGCCTTTCGTTCAGTCTGCCAGCCTCCATGGAGGGGAGCTGGTGGTCTCCTACCCTTTTGACTTCTCAATGCATCCACATGAGGAGAAAACGTTTTCCCCCACTCCAGACGAACAGGTATGGATTTGTGTCTAAACCTGGCAGTAGGAAAACAGCACAATTCCCATTTTCTCTTAATTTCCACCTTTCCCAACCTTCCAACTGTCAGATCTTCAAGCAGCTGGCGCGTACCTACGCCGATGCCCATGCCACCATGTCAAACAATGACACAGACAGGTGTGGAGCATCATTTTATCGGACTAGGGGGATCATCAACGGGGCACTGTGGTACAGTTTTGCTGGTGGTGAGATACTTTTACAACCCCTTGGAGAATCATTTATCTACGTATTTGTCTCCCTCTCAAGATAGTTGTGCATCTCCTCTTATCTGCAGGTATGTCAGATTTCAATTATTTGCACACTAACTGTCTGGAGATCACAGTGGAGCTTGGCTGTGATAAATTCCCCTCAGAGGCTGAGCTTTACCCAGAATGGAAGAGAAATAAGGAGGCTTTGCTCAGTTTTCTTGAGTCTGTAAGTCTATGCACAAGAAGTCTGGGTTTGATTTGCATTTAAATTATTTACATGAAAAAATACACACAATGTGCATTTTTAATAGATAATAGTAATAGTACTAATAGTTGCTTATTTAGTACATATTGGTGGTACATTTTCTTTGTCTTGGTTAAAACTACTTGAGGGAAATCCTTACTGTGCTTGCTTTCTTTAAACAGGTCCACAGAGGAATTAAAGGAGTAGTTAAGGATTCTGATGGAAATGCTATTAAAGGTGCAACCGTCTCTGTTAGGGGAATTAGGAAAGGTGTCACTACAGGTATGTATAAAATACATGGGTACATATTTTCTATATGATTTTAGTGTTGCACTGGAGGATCAGGAATTTATCCCCTTAACCAGCTTTGAAGCTGTTTACTGAATTTATTTGAATAGCTGAAATGTTGCTAATTTTCTCCACCTCATTCTTCTCCTTTCCCTGCTTTCAGCTGAGGATGGAGACTACTGGAGGTTGCTCAACCCTGGCACTCACATCATGACAGCGACAGCTAAGGGTTACTCCAGGGTCAGTAAGAGGGTTTACCTGCCTCACAACATGAACAAGGCCGGACGGGTTGACTTTGTCTTGGAGAAGGTTTGAATCTTTGTATTCATAGTCCTACTTTACAGGACATAGTTTAAAATCTACAGCCCCTGTCTAAAGTTTTCATATCCTACGTTTTCAAAATGGTAGGAGATCATACATTCAAATTGTGTAGTGCAAATGAGCTTGCAGGGGTTAGAAACAACTCAGGATCCATACATACAAACATACAGCAGGTTTGCCATGAATTTCATTATGAATTTATAGAGGCTGCTATCCAAAAAAGAACCTCTTCAAGCTTGATTAAAGTTTGCTGTTGATCAGAAAATAAATACAGTTTTCTAGTCACGTTTGGAAAAGCATTGAGCTGTCTGGACACTAGAAGTATCTTGTCATGATGTAATATACGAAGGAACATGTAACTAAATAGTTTGTGTATATTATGTTTATTGTCAACTATAATCTACTGAATTTACAACATACACCATAAGCTAAGAAATCACTGCAATTCTACTTTCTCTGACTGGAAATGTAACTTCCTGAAATGCATGATCATTTTTTTTCTTTTACTCCTGTCCCACATCCAGGTTCCTGTGGAGCCCGATATTGATGATCACCTGTTCCCCACAATAGATTCCTGGGATCGATTTGACCCCTACAACCAGTTTGAACGCTTTAGCGAGTCAGATGCTACTGGCATAGAGCGGCAGGAGAAACCATGGTGGTGGAACTACTTTTCCCAGTCTGGCATCTCACCTCCAAACTGGCTGCTTCGAAACGTATAGAGACATTTGAAGGGAACATAAAGGTCCTGAACTACCACTGCACTAGCGATGAGCGGACCCATGTGCAGTCTCACTTATGCTTTTGGAGGCGACTATGAAGCAGGAGCTGTGAAAACTTCAGTAGCAAAATTTCTTATACTTTTCATATCCCTGGAATGGTGAATGATGCTTTCTGAAATGATATTAACAGCATTTTCCCCACCAGGCAGCAAATGTGATTCAGGCTTCCGTTCTGCAGCTGCATTTAACTTGTTTGATGGTTACACTTGATCACTGGAAAATAAATGGGAGATGAAAACCACAATCTGACCACATTTAAAAGTAAATGGGTGCACATTATTAATAGAAGTTATAAATAGGACGGCAGCTGTATTGGAGATATTTTTGTGCACAGAAATAGAAATACTACATGTGTAAATTGCCTGTAATATTCCATATTTTCTGTTTCATCTCTGTAAGACAACAGTGACACAGTTAAAACCTTTTGGACAACTAAAAGCAGACAGAGCTCCCCAATTTAAAGCTTGCATTAGCAGTAATTCTGTGCCATCAATGAACATTCGAAATTCTTGCTTTGTTTTCTTTCCATAGTCATAAATAAACAAATGACTGAATTAATATGCCCAGCATGTCTCTGTTCTACAGAAGTGGATTTAAAACAAATATGCGCCAGCTGATTAACTTTGATCACTAGAGGGCGTCATAGCATAAATAATGACAAACTGAAGGCTAATTTCACTGCAGCTGAAGATGAAAAATCTTACTGGCATTGGAAAAGGTTAAAATATTTTGTACTTTTTCGTATCTTGGATTTTCAGTTCTTGTGACTGAATATCAAGTCATTAAAAAAGAAAAAAAGAAAAAGAAAGAACTCTTCAACAAGAACGATGATGGTGTCCTGGCTGGTGTTTGTTTTCGTCCTTAACAGAGCTGTCCTGCGGAAGGATACAGAGAGGCGTACGCTGTATTCTTGTGCCCTTGCCTGGACTTTTCAAAGAGCCATTCAAAAGAACGGTTAGATTTTTTTTCATTTTTCTTTTTTTTTTTTTTTTTTTTTTTTAGAAGTCAGGGGTAAATCATTTTTATCAAGAAAGTAATTGCTGGTAACAATTATAAGGTAAGATTTGGATCAGAACAATTTCAGACTTACACATCCCATCAATATATACTCTGTTGGTGAGAATTATTCTCAAATATTGGTCATAATTTGTTTTGGCAGCTGTTTTCATTGTAATCCATAAGGTGGCTCTATATCCCCATGCTGTGACAGTAAGAGCACTATTTTGGAATTTCCCTCAACAAAAAACTTTGTGGCACAATGAGAACTAAGCGGGATACATTACCTTCTATGTAAACCACCTTTACTCCAAAATGTTCCACACAAGGATATTTTATTAAAACAAAAAATTCACAATATACAAGAATAACAAATAAAAATACATACCAATACAAAATCTACTATACTATTTTACTATCATGGTAATTTGTGACTGAGCGTGCCCAAGTCCAGTGAGAGAAACAAAACCCAAAACATCATCCTTTCAAAACCTGCTGGCAGTTTTACAAACTTTTGGAGCTGTTTTATTTATTTATTTATTTATTATTGTTTTGAAAGAGAGAAGAAGCTTTCTTTTGGCAGAGTTTGCAAAGAAATTCATCAGTCATACTGTCACACATCTTTAACATATAAAATGCTGTCTGAGGCCTACAGATCTTAGCTATGTCTGAATTTGGGGTGGACTTACTGGGACGCCTTGGAAGATTGGCAACTGTCAAGCAGTTTTCTGCTTATAAAAATCCTTGTCAGTGTAGAATTATGGACTCAAAATGGTTGGAAAACGTCCTTATCAACAGACTGAAGGACACGAACACAGGTTCTCTAAGCTTGTTGCTGATGTCTTTCTTTCTGAGCATTGTGGGTTCACACACACACATGGATGTTCCCAACCTGCAACATGACAAAACATCTGCTGTCGTAGATGTAGTTACTTTTGTTAATGATTAATCAACGATGACAATTTGATTAGCAGCACCTGCTGCTGTTAGTAAAAACATTGCTTCTGCATTTTGGTTTAGTTTTTGTCAAATAAATAAAAACACATTCTAATATCTCATGTTGCTCATCCAAGGTTATATTTACCACTGAATCAAGACCTGGTAAGGACTATATCATTTATGTTTTGAATTATGTCGTCATATGCAAAAAAATATGAGACTCAAATGAGGATGAACTCTCTTTGTAAGATGACTTACACAGCAGATTGTAATGCTCACAGGTGTAACTAATTACAGATGCAAATTAATTTGCATCGCATTGTTATTACACAGCACAAGTGTTTTACCATTCATAATATACACCATGATTCAGCTTGTGTAAGTTTCTCATCTGCAGACTCATAACTGTGCAGAGCTCGATGTCAAGCTTCTAAAACCTGCAGGACACCAGCCCTCGAGGGCCAGGATTGAGGATGCCTTCCACAGACGAAAGGTCTATTATTTTTTAAAGTGCTGATTACAGCAAACTAGACTAAATATTTGCAAATGGTGTATTAAAGTTATGTATTTGTAGGTTATTCATTCTTTCCTATTCAGGTTATTTCAGTTTAGGGTCACAGGACTGGAACCTATCCCAGTAATTAGCAGGAGAGAGGCCGGAGACACTCTGCATAGGTCACCAGTCCATTGCAGTATGTTTAGGTTATTAAGTAAGAAAAGACTGGCGACCTGTCCAGAGTGTACCCTGTCTCTTGCCTGCTAATTGCTGGGATAGGTTCTAGCTTTCCTGTGACCCTGAATTGGACTAAGTGGTATAGAAAGTGAAGAAATGAATGAAGTAAGAAAATATGACAATCCAGGAATTCCAAAGTAGGTTCAAAATTAGGAAAATGGAAAAATCTTATCCAACCAGCGACAATGACACTGAGATGATCTCTTAAGATGTATCTGTCCTATTGAAGCTACTGGGATGGAAAATACTTTGAAATTTAATAAATATCAATGTATTGAGAAGTCTATAATATTTACATCAACAAGTTATGTAAACTTGTGTTATGTAAACTTTGAAAATATAATTTGTGTCTTGTAGTGCTTCTTTAGAAAGTGGAAGTCTGGATGGAAGCCTCACAGGCTTGCAGTTATGGACATGTGTTAATTTTTCTTCACCTTTATGCTTCACCAGAAGGTATTTTATATGCAGTATATAAATGCTATTCTGTCAATATCATAAGCAGATATTGTTCATCTCTAATCAGTAAGGATAATACTAATAACTACATGCAACTGAAGATTCTGGAAACCAGTTAAGCAAGACATTTGTCTTAAAGAAACCTTTCAATTTTACTGCCGACATTTAACCCACTACGTTTGGAGGCAGCCTCTGCTCATGCCTGGAAGTCTCAAATCTTGCTGGTTAACTGGTGTAAAGTGGTTAAACAAAACAGGTTACATGAGAGATTTGAAAGTTTCTATTGTGCCTTTGTTACTAATGTGATGACACTTGCTTCTGTGCACCAATCAGGGCTTGGAGCCATGCTGGTGGTAAATAATGATAAATTACCTCATTTGGTTGTGTTTTAAAGCGGCAATGATGATAACGGATTCATTTTCCCTCTCAGTGTGAGCTGGATTTAAAACGTTTTTTCTCGTCTCTTCTCTTTGACTGAACTGAAACCTGTATGTTATCTTTGGTATGGTGTGATGATGTCTACACCATTGCAATGTTTGCATTCATGAAAAGTCATCGTTACAGTTATATCTTTTAAAACGTAACACAGAGAAATTTCTCCATCACCCCAAAAGTTTTCTTTTTCTTTTTTCTCGTCATCTTGTTCTGCATTGATAGGAGAAAATGTTATAAAAGTAGTTTTGTGCTTTACGAATTAATGAAAAAAAAAAACTTGCCAAATTTGTACACGTAAGGTGAATATATGTGTACATCATGCAACTATGATGCACACTCCGGCACACTTCACATAGCTTGACTTGATTACTTTTGAGTTGAGGCAATCAGAAAATGATGTTCAAAGTAGAATCTCAGAAATAAGGTTTTACTTGTATCAGTATCATATTGTTTTGCATGTAAATGGACCCATATTAGTGTGAATATGTCACACTCTCATTTCAAGTCTGTCATAGTGGCTGACCGATGTCAGTTTGCAAACTCAAGACATGGATTGTAGTAGTTGTGATAAAGTTGTACTGTCCATGGTTATGTCTAGTCAGTGTTGTCTTAATTAAACATATATGCACTTTTTCAATTATATTAAAAACGTGGAACGAGCTAAGCTGTTGCATTTACATATTGTGTAATATATTCTGTGTGAATTTAGGCTAAAAGATCAGTTTAAACTAAATGTAACTTTAAACCATCTCAGTGGCAGTTTTCACAAGTTGATAAAAGATTATGACTTAGGAACATGAAATATATTATTTATATTATTGAAATATATGCAGCATCTCTTTATTTGCATTATCAATGAGCCCGTAAATATCACAGCAAAGCAACACAAACACTTCCTTTGCGTTTGTAAGAAGGCCATTTTTGCTTCATGCTATAATTATCTCTTTTCCAAGGCTGTCTGTTCCCAGATGTCTCCTCCTCATGTTCCTGGAGTGAGTTTCCATCTGGTAGACTTCCACTAAGTTCTCTACCTCTCTTGCTCTTTCTGTCTCTTTCTCAGGCCTCCCCAGTACACCATGTAGTCACTTTCACTTCGAATGCATCATTTTCTTAAACATAACCGTTTTTAACACTCTGCATATATAATGCAAATTCCAAACCACTTTGCTCTAAGCCTCCTCTGTCCTTTTTTTCCTCTCCCTCCTTTCTCTCCCTGTTCATCTCTGTGTCAGTCTGTCTTTCATTCCTGCAGCTATGTAACTGCTATGCCCCAGGAGGAGAGGCCTGCTCAATGTGGCAGAGATGATTTGTTTGCTTTGCAATTATTTTCCATCAGTGGAGACAAATGGATTCACACTGCATAGGAAAACCCACAAAGACGGGGCAGTGTGATGAATGTGTGAAACAAACTAATATGTACAGTCCAAAGACAAAGATAGAAATGAGACACAGAGAGAGCACCTTGGGCAAAGAATGAAATTCTTGTAAATTTAGAGATAAGACCACTGTGGTTCCATATGACCGTGTTGTGTGTTAGAATACATGGAGGTACCTTTGAAGAAAAAGTTTCCTGTTTGTGAAATGACAGCTTGTATTTATGCCATCATCATCTTTTGTGTGGTAAATATGCAAAATAAGATTTCATAAATTTTACAGGAAAAGCAATTCTCCTTGTTTGTTTGTAACAATGTAGATATTGAAACACTTGAATATCAGGACTTCTTTAATTTGAGTTATTGTGACTACATTTTAATGGGCCCCTCCGTTAGCTCTTGTGGGTGAATAATGAAGCCAGTATTCATGACATTTCTGAGCTCTCTTTTGCTGCAGCTTCTTTGCAAAATTAATCCACATAGTGTCCACAGGCCATAGTTATTTGTGAAACTTCTGGCTTCCCTATTTGACCCATTTAAAGGACATTGACAACTAGTCTGCAGATTTTTTTGTCTCTGAACTTTCAAACTATCCACAGTTAAAGAGATTAACCTTTTCCTCCTGGCTCACGTCTTGATTTTTATTTTCTCCTGCCTTCGGTCTTCTTTTCTTCTGTCTAACCTTATGTCCCCTTTTGCACTGTCTCTGTTGACTATCCCTTGTCCTGTCTCCCCCTCCTCTTCATGTCTCCCCTTTGCCCTCCCTTTCCTCCTTTTATACGAAGGGCAGGTTCAGGGGTCACTAATTACTCTGAGAGGGCTGAGAAAGTTGTATGGGTTCTGCGCTCGAGGCTGCCATGCTTGATCATCGTCAGTGAGATTGCAGGTACACAGCAGCCACTGGATGCTGGCACAACCACCACAACCTCAGCCTCAGCACAAGGCTATATAGACTTGGTTAGGTTCAAACTCTCCTCATGCCTGAGCGGATGGCTGGCTCCTAATCTGTCTCCTTCTCTTACTGACCTGCTGGGCAGAACTAATATGTATGTCTAGACTTCTTGGGAACTTCTATACATCTGTAGACTGTGAGCAGATTATGTCATCTATCTGTGTATGTAGGCATGTGTTCTGTACCACTCCATGCCATACATAGTTTTTATATGCCTTGGATAAATTCTTAGTATTTTAAATGTCTTTAGTTAAGAGTTTCTAATGATCGCATACAGGCAGAAGACAAAGTCATTGCTACAAAGGAAAGTTAAGCAAATGCTGTGAGGAAGATTTAAAATTTCTGATTTCTTATTTGACAAAAGTCCAAGTTTGGTGAAATTAGTGAGAGGACAAAGCATAGCTACACTTGTTTTAAGTTTTTGAATTTTCACTCTGACAGCATGATTTGTTAGTGTGTGCACCATGTCTTAGAGATGGCTCTTCTATAAAAAGAATTGTGTAAATAAGAATAATTAATTATTTTCCATTTTTTTTTGCTAAAGTGTGAGTTTAAGGTTTGAAGTGTTCACATGGGGGCATGGAAATAGAACAGAACTTAACTTATCATTTTCCAAACATGGGTGAATGCTGGTCAGCTGTTGTAATGGCACATACCCAGTGTTGTGCAATTGACCACATAAATTGTCCAATACACCTCACTGGCTCTGGGCCATTGGGATATTGGCTCCCCGAGGAAGTTTGGACAGTGATGGTATTTATTCATTTAATAAAATAATCTGCTAGTTTCCTCTAAAAAGCAGATCATATGCCAAAGTAAGCCTTACCCAGGTTTGTTGCTAAATAATCATCAAACAGAAACTGTGTTAATGTCAGCAGTTATGACAGAGTTGTACAGGGTGAGAGCAGTCCCGCTAGTATTTGTGCCCACATTTTACAGCACTGCTTCACACAGGCTAAACAATTACTTGTGTTTGGTGGTATGGCTACAAGTTACTGACATTTTCTAAATGCACCATGCCTAGACTTTTGGTTTTTTTGTGAAATTACATTTTAGCCAAAGTATGAGAAATACTCTTACAAAATAATCTAAAAAATAGGTCCTTACCTGTTTAGTTGTTAAAAACAGTGCTTAACAAACACATTGACACATACATAATAAGACAGATGGATTTATTAATGTGATGTGATGGTGAGTGAAGATATCCAGACCTTTTCTTCCTTTCTGCCTGCCCACACTCAGCTCTCAACTTTATGGACAAAATATTATTTTTATCCTACCTACTTTAGTCACGTTGGTCCCACACTGCAATAAAAGAAAAAAAAATCTTATTTTTTGCAAACCCCATCAGAATAGATTTTCTGGCTCATGCAGAGGCCCTGCCCAATACTGTTTAGGCCGGGGCCAACAGAAGCTGTGCAGCCAGTTGGAGTGGAAACGGCTTGTGAATAGAGGATCCCAGAGTCTGATTCGGTGCACTCAGCCAAACCCTCAGTAATTGCAAAAACAGCACTTGGTCCACTAATAATGGGTGCGTGTCATCTCCAATCCTCAGTCTGCCTGTCTGTCCACGTCACAGAGGCAGCAATTACAGACTCTGACCTTCCACTGGACGTGCGTAAGGGCAGAGAAACAACAGTAGACTGTGTGTATGTGTGTGAGGAGCAGCAGGTTACAGGGTGCATGAACAACTGAATGAAGCTGTGTGTCTGTTTGAGAACACCAGAATCCAGCAAATGAGGACTTAAGCATTGGCTTAAATACAGTTATTAAGCTTAAAGGTTAATAGATTTACCTGTTCGTAAAACAATCCAAACTATGAGGCAGGTAAGACTTCAGTTGTCAGCTGATGAACCCCTATTTTACCATAAACAGCTTCAGCTTTTTTCTATGTCTGAAACATTCGCTGAAACATCCAGAGGAGTTTGCTTTGAAACTAAAATCACAGTTTCCCCCCCAAACTCTGTTTTTCTTTCTTTTAAACAGATTTTTTTTATTTCCATGTAAGTGTGATAACCAAGATCTTGTGTGAGCAGTACACAGAAAATCTGAGTCACTTCCTTTACTAAACACTCTCATGGCTACCCATCCATGACTCCTACAATGGCCATCACGAGGATTAACTAAAACATCAACTGATCTTTCCTGTTAGGCCGCTATTGTTTTATTTGATTTTTCCCACAGAAGCATGACGAACTGGTGTCGTGGCAGACAATGGAACAAAGCCGAGGTCTGACCCCAAACCTAATTTGCCAGCTTACTCTCTTTTAACAAGTGCCAGCTTCATCGGCACTCAGTTTGTTTACCCCTTGTTCTTTTCTTTATTTGTTGTGATTTCCTCATCGTTGTGCACAGAGGGGATTAGGAGAGAATTTAAAAAAGTTCCAGGATTTTTTTCTCTGCCTTTCTCACATGCCATTTCTGGCCCAACATTTGTTCATTGAGCTTTTTTTTTTTTTTTTTTTTTTTGTTGTTTAATGTTTTTCAGACGTATTTTCAAACCATTAAATCTGCAAATCAACTATTTCAGTGAATTACTGTCTCAGTATGATTTTTGGGCAGTCATCTCATGAACTGAATTATTGCTTTCCTCTTGAACAGTTGATGTACATTTTTCATAAGCTTCAGTTTCATCACCCATGATTTGTAAAGGCAGAATCTGCTTTTGATTTGTGTGGAGAGATGTGGTTGCCACAGAGTTGTACTACCACAGTCAGTGTCTGGTTTCTGAGGGGTCAGAGGCTGGGGCAAGGTAGCCGTAAGCAGCAACAGTACGTGTGAAATTCGACACAACTCTGGACCATTTGTGTGTGATTATGTTGATTTCCTCGGGCAACATCTGTCGGCAGGTTCTCACAGGCAGATAGCTGAACAATGTGGGGATCTATGATAAGAGGAAAAGTTAATGTACTAGATTCTAACTTGATACTTTTAAATGGATGTTAAACTGAGCATGTATGAGTTTTCTTACTCATGTTATTATTTTTTTTATTTTGGTTTCTTTAAATATAAGTTTTGCAGCTAAGACTGTTGCTTAATGACATATTTTTATAACACTGGTTTTATTGAGCAAACAGGACATGTCAACCAACACAATTGCAATGTTAATTTCTCTTTTAATGCGGGTCAATGTGGAAATACAGAATGTTACATGAGAAAGTAGCATTAAGCCTTGACATTTGACTTGCAGCATTACCAGTTCGACTGACCCTGGATGCATCACGAGAATCCTTCCTTCCTCACTCCAATGCTCTCCCTGGGACCTGAGTGCAGTAATGTGGGTATCTGCCGCTACTTGAACCCCTCATTATTGCCTGTTCACCAAAACAGGCTTTTACTGACAACCATGGCTGCAGATGCAACACAGTCTCCCTGTGTTCATACAATCCTCCTCAGCCACTGGACAACCACACCCCTGGTAGCCTGCTCTATGGGCTTAACAGACTTGATGGCAGCTTGCCTGGGAATGCCAGGAGTGGGGTCCATATCCTGCAAGGACACATTCAGACCAGGATAGTCCAAGGGGCCTAGTCCGTTTGGGCAGGGAATTCTGGAAAATTTCACACTTCTTGTCTTTTAGTTTAGTTTGTTGTTACACTGCACTTAATGTAAGGACCAAGCAGCTTGGGCAATGTCGTGCAGTTACAACAACTGCTCACTAGAGGTGATATTCCCTGAAACTAGCACTAACCAAGAGAAAAAAAAAATGGAGGAAGCAGGAAACCCAGTTCATTGATGGCCAGGATGAAAAAAACAAAGACACGTTCCCTGCAAGAAGAATGTGAAGCAGCAATACATTTTATGTGTTGTTGACTTTCTGTTTATACATTTATATCAGTGTTCAAACCTAATTCAGTTTTAGCCATAATCTGTCCAGTATAAACAGCAGGAGAGGTAGCAAGCTATCCCGCATGTTGCTATAAGACATGCTCTATGTTACGTCCTCTTCAGTGGATGGTCCATTTGCTTTCACACTGTAAGCAAACTGCACATTTAAGTTTACATTTTTTCACTTGCAAGTGAGCATAGGCCCTTGGTTTTCAAGTGAAAAAGCTTGCTTTTTGGTCCGCACCAGAGTGTGAATGAGCATTAACTTTGCTTCAAACAAACAGTACTATCTGTGGAAGTGGACCAGGGTTTGTTTAAAGCAGACCAGACTGTGCCAGTGTAAATGAGTCCTAATTCTCAGTCCCAGCTTGAACCTCAAAACCTTGACATCAACACAGTTCTACAGTTTCACCCTGGCTGTCATATACGAGCATCAGGATACAAAACTCTACTAATTTTCCTTTCTTTTCTGGTGGTAGTATGAAACATTCAAACACTCTTGGTGCTCCAGTCTAAAGTTTTGAAAATGATTTTGCTTCCATAGTGAGGAGAGCTTTACCAGATTCAAAATCTCCTTAGTTTGACATCAGAATATGTGCCATTATTCTGTTTGTTAGTATGTCAACAAAAGATGCTAGAAATATAATTCAGCTGTTTAACTTGTCAAAGAGCTTTTTACATATTTTCACAGTTGTTGTGAAAATATGGTGTCTTTATGAATAAGGTGGTTGTTTTTGATTGAATGAATGAATGAATGAATGAATGAATGAATATTTATTCTGAACATGTTAAAAAAGAAAGCAACAGCTAAGTGTGCACCAGTCACAACCACAACAAAATAATTTTAATTCAGCATGCTCAAAAAGGAGTAGGAAGACGTCTAACTTGTTGAATCCTACCCCTTTTAATACATAAGGAAACATAAATTGGCTTCCACTGATTTGTTCTATATTTACATGTACACAACATACGATTCTATATATATCCTATGTACCACATACATATACATGCATACACACATACACACACACATGTATGTATGCATATATATATATATATATATATATATATATATATATATACTTTTACTGCAGTTTCCATATAAAATCATCTTTGTTTTATTTAAGTTTACATTTTTTAATCTATATATATATATTCTATGTACCATATACATATACATGCATTCACACATACACACACACACGTATGTATATATATATATATATGTGTGTGTGTGTGTGTGTGTATATATATGTATATACTTTTACTGCAGTTTCCATATAACATCATCTTTGTTTTATTTAAGTTTACTAATAGTTTGTTTCTGTCAAACCACATTTTTTAATTTATTATTTCTTTGTTGACATCATCCAACAGCTGTTTTAAATTATCCCCAGAACAAAATATATTTGCATCATCAGCAAATAAAACTGACTTAAATAACTTAGAAACCTTGCATAGATCATTAATATACAGAGCAAAGAGTTTTGGCCCCAATGCTGACCCCTGGGGGACACCACAAACAATGCCCAAACATGAAGACCTAAAACCACCCAACTTCACAAACTGTTGTCTCTTACTTAGAATAACTTTTGATCCACTGTTATGCAATACTTCTGACTCTATACTGTTTCAGTTAGTTTACTAGAAGAGTATGATCAATCTTTTTTTAATAGCCTGACTGCATAGTTCTTCTATAATGCTATTGTCCTCAACTAATTCTGTTATTGCAAGTGATGTTCATCTATTGGATCTGAATCCATATTGACTGTTAGTGAGTGAGTTGTGTTTTTCCAGAAATGAATCTAATCTAATAACCTTGTTTTGTCTTTTACCATAGGCAACTACATAACCTTCCAACTCAAAGTCCATCCCCTTTATCTCACTGAGCCAGGTTTCAGACAAAGTGATTATATTTAATGGCTGAGAAAATGGATGTAAACAACTATTCAATATTATTGAAGTTTGCATACAAACTTCTGCTACTGAAGTGGATGACTGAAAGTTTGTTTTTCATTTTGATGTCTTGTTTATATTGATAATCAGTATAGTAGTAACAGTTGCTGTTGACTGTGGAGAAAAAGTTATCTGGCTCTATGTCATATTCCAAAGTAAGTTGTAATCAGTATGTATTTTCTGTTGTAGTGGACTAGAGTCACTTATTCTTTGAATTAAATGGCTATTATTGGATGCAGAGGAGGTTCTGTCCATGTTGGTTATAATATGTGCAAGGGTGTCCATTATCATTGGTATGTGTCCAGTTCTGCAACATTTCTGATCACCAACATTTTGGCTTCCTCCAGCATTCCATTTAGTTTGATGAATATTTTGCAGTTTGATGTCTAAGCGTGTTGCATATTTTATTTTATTTTATTTTTTATCAGTTGTGCTTTTCTGACAATTTCAACATTGTATTTGGTCAAATGCTCATTCATATCAAGATCTGATCCTTCAAGCTTTCTCCCTTTTCTCTCCCTTCTTATTGACAAATTTAATGATGATGGCTGGTTTGTCGCTTCCTTTCCTGTGGGGAAGTGAATGGCATGCTCCGATGTTGTCACAGTTCATTTCAATCCCCTTGGACTGAAGAAATGTAGCTACCTGTTGCTCTGTGGATCTGGCTTCCAATTCCCCAGCCTCCCCTACGTTATTCATCACTGCCCGAGCATGTGATCGAGGTTTCACCCGGAGCCCTGTAATGACTACGTCATTCATTCTGGTGTACTGCTCCAGGTTGCCACTCTGTTCTCCAGGTGAGCCATCCGTTTGTCCTTCTCAGTATTCTGAATATGTAGAGCTTTCACCTGTTGAACAGACAGGTCATATGTATTCCCATCAATGTGCAGGCAAAAACACTCTGTCTGATTCTCTGTCTGTTTAATACTACTAATTATAGTAGTAATTAATAATAGTTAATAATAATGGATTAGATTTGCTCAAAGTTCTTTACACTAAATCTGTTATTCATTCATTCCACATTCACACACTGGTGGTAAGCTACATGTGTAGTCACAGTAGACTGACAGAAACATGACAGCCAATCCACGCCAAGTGCCATCACCAAACATTCATACACTGCCAACCTTCTGACTATTGGATGACTTGTTGAAACAACATTTTGATCTTAGCTGAAATTCTAGCCTTACACTGGCTTGGGGTTTGCATGCATAAGATTTGAAGATTTCGATGCACAACATCTATGTATAAGTATAGAATGCACAGTCTTACAAATATGCAGCACATAGATGGAGTATTCAGAACTGCTGTGAATTTGACTGTTTTTTCATCAATAAAATCCCCTACAGCCTTTTGATCAGAGAGAAATATAAAAGCTCAAGATGCAAACTAAGGAAGGCACTATTTCTGGATTAGTAATTATGATTCACTGTAGAAGTGAGCAAAGCTGATGTCAGAAAGGAAAAGGGTAATGTGAAATGTGACCATCATGGACCAAAGGGCATTTTGTGAAAAAAGGCATATGGAGGTAAAATTAGTCAGCTCTTTAACCAGCTAATGTGATCATTATCTTTGGGTTCCTTACAGGCATCTGGGATTTTCTCATGGAAGGGCAGTCAAAAGATTCACTTGGGATATTTTTAAAATATGTCTGATTCACTGTCTGATGTTAAAACAGGGCGACAAAGTCAAATGCAAGAGTGGAAATGTCATTCAACATAAATGCCAGCACTTGAAATAAACAATTTCAGACTACTCTGTGTACATCACTCCTTTAAATCTGTTCTTACAGATAGTGCTCTAAAGTGCCCTTTTACACCATTCAAATAAAACAGTTTTTACCCCCCCAAACCTGTAGGAAATAGTAAAGTAAAATGCAACTGAATTAGGTGGATGTTTCCCTGAGGCATCTGATGTTCCATCACTCCCTGCTGCAGCTTAAACCCATCTCCCATCTTGTTCTTATGCAATGCCAAGAAGTGAACCATAAAGTATTACTATTATTGTTGTATATGGATACCTAATGTAAGCTCATGTGTGCTAAGTAGGGGAGAAGAAGAAAAAACTAAATAAATAAACAGAGAAAAAGAAAGCACTTGACACAGGGTTATTTGCAAAGATTTTTTTTAATATTAACTAAATGAATGAAATTAACTGTGACTTGAAAACAACCAGTGGTTCTTGGCAGATTCAGATCATTGTACACAGACATGCTACATTGATATGGACATATAATGCATTTTTTCGCACAGCTTCTTTTTTTATTATTTTTGTAATTTTCCTATTTAGTGGCTTATTTAATTTTTATTAATAAAAAAAAAAAAAAAAAAGTGGAACAGTGGACCAGCTCTACACCCTCTTCAGGGTCTTTGAGGGGGCATGGGAGTTTGCCCAACCAATCTACATGTGCTATGTGGACTTGGAGAAGGCATTTGACCGTGTCCCCCGGGGACTCCTGTTGGTGGTACTCTGGGAGCTTGTACTAGCTGTCCGGTCCCTGTACGACCGGTGTCAGAGCTTGGTTCACATTGCCGGCAGTAAATCAGAATCATTTCCAGTGCGGGTTGGACTCTGCCAAGGCTGCCCTTTGTCACCGAATCTGTTCATAACCTTTATGGACAGAATTTCTAGGTGCAGCCAAGGTGTTGAGGGGATCCGGTTCGGTGGCCTCAGGACTGAGTCTCTGCTCTTTGCGGATGATGTGGTTCTGTTGGTTTCATCTGGCTGTGATTTTCAGCTCTCACTGGAGCGATTTGCAGCCGAGTGTGAAGGGGCTGGGATGGGAATCAGCACCTCCAAGTCCGAGACCATGGTCCTCAGCCGGAAAAGGGTGGAGTGATCCCTCTGGGTCTGCAATAGGGTCCTGCCCCAAGTGGAGGAGTTCACGTATCTCGGGGTCTTGTTGACGAGTGAGGGAAGGAAGGAGCGGGAGATCGACAGGTGGATCGGTGCGACATCTGCAGTGATGCGGACTTTGCATCGGTCTGTCGTGGTGAAGAGGGAGCTGAGCCGAAAGGCAAAGCTCTCGATTTACTGGACGATCTACGGTCCTACCCTCACCTATAGTCATAAGCTGTGGGTAGTGACTGAAAGAACAAGATTGCGAGTACAAGCGGCCGAAATGAGTTTTCTCCACAGGGTGGCCAGGCTCTCCCGTAGAGATAGGGTGAGAAGCTCTGTGATCCGGGAGGGGCTCAGAGTAGAGCCGCTGCTCCTCCACATCAAGAGGAGCCAGATGAGGTGGTTCGGGCATCTGGTTAGGATGCCTCCTGGGCGCCTCCCTGGTGAGGTGTTCTGAGCAAATCCCACTGGGAAGAGGCCCCGGGGAAGACCTAGGACGCGCTGGACAGACTACATCTCTCGGCTGGCCTGGGAACGCCTCGGGATCCCTCCGGATGAGCTGGTGAATGTGGCCAGGGAGAGGGAAGTCTGGGTTTCCCTGCTTAGGCAGCTGCCCCCGCGACCCGACTCCAGATAAGCGGCAGAAAATGGATGGATGGATGGATGGATGGATGGATGGATGGATGGATGGATGGATGGATGGATGGATGGATGGAAGGATAAAAAAAAATGTTTGTTGTTGGCACCCACACACCAAAACAAATTCCTTGTATGTATAAACCTATTTGGCAATTAACCTGATTCTGATTCTGAAAAGTGCAGACTATTGACCTTCATTTCAAATATGGTATTTCCATGGGATACATATAAGATATTATGTTCCCATTTACATCTTCCACTTAAGATCCGTGTATACATCATATTCCATTGCCATATATCTCATTTGTGATGTTTGCTGCCATTTAATGTTTTTATTAAAACACATCACTTGATAGCATTTCTTATGCGTATATATATCTGCCCGTTAGAAGGTGATAAATACATGTATGGGGTATATACCATTCAGAGACTATACAGAATGATTTGGAATGATTTAATGCAGTCTGATATAGTTAACCTGTTTTTTTGTGTGTGTTATGTGGCATTGGTTCTCCACCTGCAAAAGTATATACTTAATAAAGACCAGGGAATCACAGATGTTGGTTCATCATATCATTGTAAAGAACGCGCTGGATACAAACCTGTGGCCAAAACACTGAAGCCTAAAGGATACTGTCTTTTAGGTTAACATATTATCTGAGATCTGAACTTTAAGAACATTTAGTGCGACTCCACTCAGTAAAAGTGTCTTTATTAACATCATCAGGGCAGAAGTTGGACGGTTTTCTGTCCTCAGTGTTTTTTGTCTCAGCTTGTAAGTAATTTTTTGGAAAATTAGTCTGCTAAGAGGTTTGAAAATGTGATGTGATTTCAGAGTTTACTGTAGCAGTCACATGAGGGTCAAATGACTGTTGCACAAGAGAGACAACAGGAATTATGACTAAACTGAGTGGATTTGTGAAACCTGGTCGCAGCAACAGGCACACTGTAACAACAAAACTAAAAAAAAAAAAAAAAAAAGAAAAAGAAAAGCACACTCCTTTATGATTTGCTAATTGCAACGTTTTTTAAATTGTGTTTTTGATCTAAAAATGGTTAATTGCTCAGCTGTAGTTGTTGGGCATGTCGTATTTCGTGGTCATTGTTGATTGTTGGCTCTGTTTGACTGGGGCTTACTGGGCCCACCACCAGCCTGCAGTGGCTTAGACATAATAAAATCATTGTAATACACAGGAAAACCTTTTGTAACCAACTGTTAAGACTTTGGACTGTAGGTAGAAGCTGGTGTACCCAGAGAGAACCCATACATGCTTAGAGAGAACATGCAAACTCCACACATAAAGACCCAAGCCAAAATTTGAACCAGAAGTGTTGCTGCTGTGAGGTGATGGGGGTAACCTCCACCCTACCAACTAGCCCCAGGTCCCAATTTGTATCACTTAATCTAAACACCCCTAATTATTTAGGGTTTCTCTGTCAGAGCAGTTTTTCAGGTATTTTGCAACACTAGAACCCATCGTGACATCGTGAAAATGTTGCAGAAAAACCCAGGCGAGACTTCAGGTACACATACAGTAATACAGCCAAAATTAAAATTTCAAATAGCTTACTTTGACTGTTTCTTACTTCAGTATTAAGAATATCTGTGGGTAGGCTTTTAGTCTTATTCAGATCTTTGTTAACTGAATGCCTTGTCTGTGACTTTAGAGTTGCATTGTATGAAACACAAAGTTTATCCCATGTCAACAGTTAAATTCACACCTGGTCTGCAGAAATACAACCTAGATGTGCATACTGACGAAAGACTATGACAAGGCCACAATAACTCACTTGAATGCCTTTTTGGCCTTGGTTTGTCTAATGTCAGGCTTTGTTGGTCATATTTCCTCAGGGAAAAAAAAAAAATAAAAAAAATAAAAACAGAAAAACACTTTAAAAGTCAGCAAGGAAGAGAAAGTATGAGAAAAAGGCCTGAAGGCAAATGGCAGGAAACATCAGCGCTGTTAGACGGAACTACTTTAGCTGTCATGCAAGAGTATGTGAACGCACCACTGAACGCACACAGTCAGCATCACTGAGCACACATAAAATAGCTATGATGGTGATGATGATGCTAAGCTGCATGTTGAAATAAGCTTTATGATGTTTTAAACACTTTTTACATAGAACAAGGTGGTGTGGAGTCATTTGAGGATTCCTGAAAATCCAGAAAAACAGTTTATTAGAAAAAACACAGGACTTGCACAGTAATTCGAAAGATAGGTTGGTTATATAATTAGTCTTAAACGTCTACTGTATTAAATTAGACTTAAAATCCTGCAACACTGATCTGTGCTGTTGTTAAATTTAACACAGGTTAATTCTACAGCAATATTATGTCTCAAATGCTGATTGCAGCAACACAGCTTAAAACTTGAATTTTAGGTGGCCATTAAGCTGTGCCAGACCAGATTTTATGATGTTTTGCCTAATTTGTCACTACTATAAATTCACGTTGATATCACAAGACTGTTGTTAAAGCAACTGACCTTAAAGCCATGCAATCTGCTGTGTAGTTAGAAGTCAGCCGACAAGTCAAACCAAGTGGCGTAAACTCTCCAGAGATATTTGGTTTGTCAGAGCTGATTAGACCCAGGCAGGCATAAGCAGACACTCTGGGATAACACGTGGTGGCGTTGAGTTGAGCCATTGGCCTCAGCCTGTTTACTGTGCAATGTGTTTGGACAGGGAGAATGAAGCGTAGCACTCATACGGATGGAGATGATGATGATGGTTCATTTCCTCTTACACAAGCATCTCTCTCTTTCTCTTTTCATATTTAATGACATATCTATTTGATTTCCTAACTAAATTTTATTGTCTTTCTTGCTTCTGTAGTCATGTGTGAGGTCTAAATCTGTGTACGTAAGCACATTAATCATAGTGGCTCTATGTTTGGGACACTTTTGCATCTTTCATTAATGGCAAGAATGGGAAAACGTGTGTTTTTTTCTGTGTGTGTGTTGCAGAGAAACACTTTGGAGCTTTTTGTCATTGCTCATCACCATGTAAAATCACACAACAAGATGTGACAGTGCACAGCGCAGCTCAGCAAGTGGTGCTGGGATTTTAATTGATGTTAAAAGCACCAAGTACTTCAAGCGCTGACGGGTAATGTGTATTGAGGACAGGATCCTTTTCAGGCAAGATAGTTCTACAGAAAAGGTTTAGGTATAAAGCATTTTGCACAATGGAAATACAAACCAGCCAGATATGTTTGGAGCACAAAATGTGTCTTTCCTGTTAAAAAAACATTAATCTCAAGGAATAGTGACATTATTGCTGTGATTTTAGATTACATCAGCTATAGTAACCAGCGTCACGCCTACAGTGGTAAGCAGTATTTACTTTTCTTTTTAACTTAACATATAAACACTTTGACATAGTCAAGTAAGATAGAAACAATATAATATTGTAAAGTAATACCATTTTTGTAATAATCAAAACTTATTAGAAACTTTTTATTACCAGAGGAGTGGCTCCACAGCTGAATGCTCATAGTGATGAATATGTCAGATTCATTCATTTTAGTGCTATTTTTAAGGCTTTACAAAAGATTTACTCAAAATTTAGGAATTATTAGAAAAGTATTTGTTGAGCTGCACTACTAAAGAAGATACATTTTATTTATTTTTTTGTTGGTCCTTAATCAAACCCTCCAATTTTAGCTGAAATCTGTAATCAGGCATTTTTCCCAAGTCACTAAAGATAGCTGCTATTAAGCCACTCCTAAAGAAAAGGACTCTAGACGCCTCTATATTGAACAACTATAGACCTGTCTCTAACCTCTCTTTTATTTCCAAGATTATTGAGAAAGTTGTATTTCACCAGCTTAATGACTTTTTAAATGAAAGTGGAAATCTTGATAAATTTCAGTCCGGCTTCCGACCTCATCACAGCACTGAAACAGCTCTGGTCAAAGTGCCAAATGACATTAGGTTGAATACTGATTCTGGTCAAGTATCAGTCCTGGTTCTGTTGGATCTCAGTGCTGCGTTTGATACTGTAGATCACAGAATCCTGTTGCACAGGCTGGAAAACTGGGTTGGACTTTCTGGAGCGGTCCTTAACTGGTTCAGGTCCTATTTAGAAGGCCGGAGTTATTTTGTTACGATCGGCAGCTATGAATCTAAGCGAGTGGCCATGACTTGTGGAGTCCCCCAGGTGTCAGTCCTTGGACCTTTTCTGTTCAACTTGTATATGCTCCCTTTGGGTCAAATATTACAGAACTATAGCATTAATTATCAAAGTTATGCTGATGATACGAAACTTTATGTGTCTCTGTCACCAGATGACTGCAGTCCAATAGACTTATTGTGTCAGTGTCTGGAGCAAATAAACACCTGGATGAAGGAAAATGTTCTACAATTAAATGAAGACAAAACTGAGCTTATTCTGTTTGGTAGCAAAGAGAAGAGGGTCAGCACTGGCAAACACCTGGAGACTCGGGCTCTTAAAATCACCGACCAAGTTGGTAACCTGGGAGTGTTGATAGAATCAGACCTGACTTTCAGCAGCCAAATCAAAGCAGTCACTAAGACAGCTTTTTACCAGCTCAGAAACATCAACAGAATTAAAAGTTTAGTCTCCCAGAAAGACCAAGAGAAACTCATCCATGCATTCATCTCCAGTAGGCTGGATTACTGTAATGGTCTTTAACAGGACTTCTTAAAAAGAGCATTAAACATCTGCAGCTCATCCAAAACACTGCTGCTAGAGTTTTAACCAGGACTAAGAGATCTGAACACATCACACCAATTTTGAAATCTTTACACTGGCTTCCTGTCAGTCACAGAATAGATTTTAAAACCCTTCTGCTTGTTTACAAATTCCAGAATGGTTTAGGCCCAGAATACATCTATGATATGTTCAGAGAATATAAACCTAGCAGAGCTCTTAGATCCAAAGACTCTGGTCAACTAGTCCAGACCAGAGTCCAGACTAACATGGAGAAGCAGCATTTAGCTGTTTTGCTGCAAACAAGTGGAACAAACTGCCAGTGGAGATTAAACTTTCACCAAATGTAGAGATTTTTAAATCCAGGTTAAAAACATTTCTTTTCTCAAGCGCCTATGCATGAAATCTGCATGTTAACTTATTTTTTTTTTACGTATCTTGCTTTTAATCATTTTAATGTAATTCATTATTTTATTGTGATTATGTGTTGATGCCTTTTACTATTTCTAAATATCTGTAATGCCTTTGTTTTATGTAAAGCACTTTGAATTGTCCTGTACATGAAATGTGCTATACAAATAAACTGCCTTGCCTTGCCTTGCTGCTATAACACTGTTGTGGATGGTAACATGACAAAAGCAGACCTGGGGGTTTTAATTAAGACTGGAACTCAATATGAAAACCTTTGTAGAGGATGCAGTTAATATGTTCTTATTACCTTAATTTAAGATTAAAGCTACAAATTTATTTCATGTTATGGTTAAGATAATTCAGTTGGTTAAAATGATTTGGCCCTGATGGCATACAAAACCATTTAGGCTATACTCTCCACTTCATCCTTTTCACTTTTGTTCCCTTGAGCCTCCAAGCTAGTTAAAGCCAAATCCTCTGCATATGACCTTCCTTAATCTTGCATTAGACCAAAGTGATCCTCTGTTAGCTCAGCGCATTGAGCTTATTACATGAAGATGAATCTCTCATACTGAGTTAAGTCATTTGGATAGGAAATACATTGGTGCACTGGGGAAAATTAGCATAGCTTTAGCTTAGCCTACCAGAGCTTAGCCTGGCAGCTATTGAAAAAGACACCTTTAGGCTGACAACAAAGCTAATATTAGCTTAGCATTAACGTTAGCAAACAGGGGGCTTAATCAGGCTGCTGGGCTGTCAGAACGTATAACCGCATGCTTCCAAGGGTGCCTTTGGAGTTTTAATCCTGGGTCTCGGCAGGCGATGACCTCATGGGATGGACTGGTGCCTGTGGGAGGATCGGGGAAACCGTGTGTGTCTAGCAGGCCACTCACCAAGATTTGTGTGTGTGTTCTTTATGGTTTATGGTTTTATTGAGGAATAAGACACGGAGAGACTACTGACACTGGCCAGTTGAACTTTGCAGGCATGTACTGGAGTAGAACTCCAGCTGTTTTGTTTGGGCATTTCTATGCTGTGTCTCATGGAGATGCAGTGTGTGTAAGCCCCGGGATATGAGAGCAATGATATTTCAATTGTCTCCATGCCACATTGCATTAACAGTCTGCATTGTTTTTCCTCATGGCTACAAGATAATTGAAAAGGTTAACCTGTCAGTTTTATCTTATGTTATTTGTCTTTCCTAAGACTAAAATAGTGGTTAAGGACATCTGTGACTGCCAAGATGGCACGCTGACTCGAGTACTTCATGACTAAAAGGCCATCTTGTACTCTCGGAAATGATGACATTGCTGCTATAAAGTCAGACTAGGATATTAACTGAGGGGATTATTACAGTTACTCAGTCTAGCAATAGGAGATTATAATATATATATATATATATATATTTCTACTAATTACAAGTATTTGTAGTTCCACTTGAACTGTCAGTAAGAAAAGAAACATAAAAAATCACATAGGTCTTTGTATAACTTTTTCCCATGAACAATCATTATCACTGAGGTGTCTAGAGTGATAATCCAAGCTGAGAGGTCTGTAGTCCAGGCAGACCACCCCTTTACTATAGCTTAGATTCAGAGTTGGGTCTTTGAGGTTAAAATAACTACACATATTCACACAGAAAATGGAGATTGGAAATTAAGTCAGTTGACTGAGTTAAATGCACACACATAAACGAACAATACACACACGTCGGCACTAAGTCCAGGGACTCTGGAGGCGGATTGCTTTGCTGTCAGCATCAGGCATCATCAATAGCTTCAGCCAGCCATGGGCATTGTCAGCTAGAGAGAGACAGGACTCACTGGCTCCACTGGGCTCTAGTGGTAAACTACCAGTATGTCACAGAAGGCCTTAAAGTTCGAGAGTTAAGACTTTTCATGTAACCTACTGAAGTGGGAGACCCATTCTTATGACTTCTGGGCTCATATGTAGACTGTGGGTAGAACTTTAAATATTCACTAACCTAGGATATATTTCAGCTTTTCTGTTTAAGTAATGACTTCCAAGGTTTCACACTCAAATTTCATACTGCTCACTCTCAAGATGAGATACTTTATTTTAATTCAGATGTTACAGCAGCAAGTAGCTAGTAGAGATATAAACAAACAAACTCTGTCCTTGCACTCAAACTTCCTGCTTGAACTTTTATGTTGTGCTTTAACTCTAACTCTGCTCCTCTTTTCAAATTTGCTGCTGCAAAGCTAATAAAAAAAGCCAGATCATAGTAAATCACCAGTGTTGTGGTTTGTGGTTATTGTTGGCGAATGCTGTTGCTTTGGATTTTCAAGAAATATTCCCACTAAAGTTTTGACATGGTAGACATAGAATTTAGGACAACTCAATGTGCAGGTGATTCCCACAATGGAGGCATAATGCTTTGGGATTGCTCATTGAATTTCTTCCAATTTGGTGCAAATGTTGCTCACAACTTGTAGATGAGCTAACTATAATTTTGCTTCATGTACAGTATATCTAATAAATCATCTTAAGTGTAACATAATGTTCTTCAGCCATTATTGGGCACCATAAATCGGGATCAGAAGGATAAATAGTTTTACAATGATTTCTGAATTTTCACATGTATAATTTCTCATACATGTAAACACAATGATTTAAAACCAATATTGTTAGCTTTGATTTACACAAGCCTATTGGAGATGTCATGTTGTGTCCGTAGTTTTTAAGAGGCAAGAATAGTTTTGGGGCAATACTTGAGCACATTGTTAGAAAAGCTTGTATAAAATAAAGTAATTTAAAAATTAAAATATTCTTTGTGTATTGTTGTTACATTTTGATCAGATTTGGGCAAGACATCAGACTTTTCTCTGATTGTCTTTTCTAACTTATAGGTCATAAGCACAGTCATCTACAAGCAAATATTTACCTAACCGTTTTTAATGGACGAGATATATTTTTCAGTGTGTTCAGGTATCTGTAATTCAGTTCCAGTAAGGAATAAAAATATGTTTGACCAAAACTGAGCCTTTAGCTCATTTACTTGTAAAGCAGATCTCAGATTAAGTTAGGTATACCATGGATAGCAAGTTTAGGCACATTTTCCTAGAATGTAAAGGGTTAAATGTTAATGTAAAGATTTGGTTAGGATTATGTTAAAGTTGGACTAGGTGTCAGCTAGTAGTTATTTTTGGGATCAGAGTAAATCTCCTGAAAATTCTATGCAAGTTAATAAATTCCAGCCCTTACACTTTAGATATGTTTCCATGTGCTCTCCATGAGGACCAGGCCTCTTGCCTTCCAACTGAGTTCAAAGATCCAAAGCTGAATTAATCTGGTTTTACCTTTAGCCCCAAAAACAACACAAATAATCCCGCAGTGGCTGTAATCAACCATGAAACCACTGATGGCTGCATGTAAGCTGGGGTCAGGGAGCACACCAGGAAGAGACCTTGAGACAACTCTGGGACATTGAACTAATCATCAAAAATGATGTCAGGACTCTGAAAGACTGCCTCCATTTTGTTTCCTAAGATTAAGTACTGAATTTCTGACCTCAGAAGAACAATTAAGTTGCACACTTACATTGCTGTGATGGATTAAACACAAAAAAGAAGCAATGAAGGAAGGAGCTCAAGAAAAGTTCTGTTTTGTAGCTCTAATCTTATGCTAACGTTACTATTACATAATGCGGAAGAGCAAAGCTTAATGTTCTCAAAGCAGACCCAGGGCACATGAGACATTTAATTTAATTTGTACAAACTTGTGTACAATACAGACAAAGTGACAAAGTATGTTCATATAAATCTGGCAGAACCTGAACATAAAGGTCCTACGTTATACATATTTTCAACAACTTCATATGGGTGTCAGAGGTCCAACAACTTTGTGTTGAAAGTGTATTACCCCAATTTCAGCCATAGTCCTCAATTTCAGCCATTCCAAAAGAAGTTCTAGTGAGCTCTTCTGAGAATGAGCTGTTTCTGTGTCTGAACCTTTAAATGTTCATGAGTGGTGCCTGTCCACTCCCCTCTCTGGGAGAGGATTTGGTTTTTGCTGGCACCCGCTTGGTGATTCCAGATGGCAGGCTCAGCTAGCTGGGGGGTGGGGGCTGATCTCAGACTCACCTGTTTGAGTACACATTTGCTTAAAAAGTGGAGTAAGCAAGTTAAAGAGGAGACAGAATTTTCTAAATTTTGGGCCACATACACAGACTATGAGGACACATATGACTATTAGTAAACCTTTAAAAAGTTAATTTTGCATAATATGGGACCTTTAAGAATCTTGGCTTTTCTATATCTTTTTCGAGTTTTAGGGCTCACAAAGTTATAAAAAAATGAGTCTACCTTATGGCAAAAAATAGGATGGTGTCAGGAGTGGTGCTTAAAATGGCTAGTAACAGATTTGGAGGAATGACATGACCATGGCATTTGCCAAGTTTTGCAGTCTTAAAAACATGAACTGGATAAAATATTACAAGTGTATAAAATCTGTCTTGCAGAGAACAAATACGTGGGCAAAACAGATCATTTATGGACGTCAATACTGTACAGTACTGACATGAGTTTGCACTGACACGAAGCAGATTTTCACATCACAGGCAGTTATCTAAGGCAGTTTTTAAAGCACATTGTTTATTTTAATGGAAATGTAGATATTTGTTGTTATATACGTAGTTGAGGAAACAAAGTGTCATTACCTTTCCATGCACAGTCAAATTGTGCTCAAAATTTTCTATGTCAAGTACCACCTCAGAAAATATAAAACTTTCCAGTACCACCTTCAAGATTGGCATTAAAATATAGTAGAAGAGATTCACCCCTTTCTTTGAGGCACATTTCAAAGGTAGGTTATTTCCAAACAAAAATATTTATTGTTGAAAAGTTGTAAAAGGGGTTTATCACCAGAACTAGCATTTAAACTGTCTCAGAATTCAAGGGAAACCCCTCAGTAAAGTCTTCATAACCCTGAGGGGTCTTACATTATTTTGGTTGTTGGAATACTTTTGATTTTGCCTTTTACAGTATATACCACATAAAAAGAAAATGTTAACTACAGCCATGTTTGGTTTCTTGTCTATCTCAGCACAACCTCACCTATATGACCTGATAAATATTTTTTCCCTGTGATCTATTTTATTAACATATAAGGCCCAAAAATACACAAATCATGAAATCCAAATAGATAAAAGTAGTATTTATTACAATAAAACCAGCAAACCACTACTGTTTTCCATTTGGTAGAATGTCAAAAAATGATGAAGGTACCAAAAGAAATGCATTGCCTATCCATCCTATCCCACTTTTATGCTTGGATAACTATTTTTGTATTTTCAAATTCAAACTATCAGAACTTTGGTTGTCTATAGTGTATAGTATAGGGGGCTGCTTGAAGATAAAAGGATGAAAGGTGTTGTATAGTATATTTGAAGAGTTTTAAATCCAGCCCTTTTTTTAAGTGAAACTGATGGCAACTCTCCAGGTGATCTAGTTTTTTTTTTAATTAGGACTATTCAGCTTGGTCCCACGAGGGCCACTGTCCTGCAGGTTTGAGATGTTTACCTGCTCCAACACTTCCAACTCAAATCAATGGTCATTGTGTAGGTTTTGATAGGCTGTTGGATTAGCTTAATTTAAATCAGGTTTATTGGAGCAGGGAAAAATCTAAAAACAGGACATTGGCCCTCAAGGGACAGAGGTGAGTAGCCCTGGTGTAAATCATTTAAGTGAATCCCCCAGAAAGCAACGTGCATTATTCTAATTACTGCCAACCATTAATGATACTGACATACATTCAATGGATTCTGAAAGCTGAAAAGTGGGACTTCTGCAGGATTTCGAGGTGGTTGCTGTGTTGGAGAGGGATTGAAGTGAGCAGAGCAGAAAATTCACATTTTGTCACTACTTAGCAGCATGACTTGAAGGGTCAGGTGACCTGTATCGAACTGAATTATGAGGCTAGCCATGTTCAGTAACCTCTCAGGCATTTTTTTCACATATTTTAAATTTAATTTTGATAAACACAAATTAGCTAAAATGCAGCAGATAATGGATGTTCTCCTGTTTTAGTTAAAAAAAGAAGAGAACCAAACAAAAAAAAACCCTATGCATTAAGTGTACCATTGTGTTTCGCAACAGGTAAGAAATTTTTGGATTACTGTTGATAAATTTCTGTCTTTATGAGAAGGCTTAAGATGCTGGGAGGCAAGAAGAGAGATAAGATGAGAGCGGGAGTGGGGGACGGGGGGGGGGGGGGGGGGGGTACAAACAGATGAATAAATGAGTTAAGTGGAGAGAAGGGAATTTGTGCTTTCACTCCCCCAACCCATTCCTGTTGGACAGTTGAGTGTATAAGTGCTCTCCCCCTTCTCCTTTTGCTTCGCTGCTTTTCTGCTTCTCTGCTTCTCTGCTCATCTCCCAATAGAAATTGCTCCGTGGCATTAAATATGTAAAATTAGCATTTTAAGTAGAACACATTTCTGTCGCGCCCTGCTCTCCCCACTCCTCCCCTCTGCCTGCTGCCCAGCCCTGAGCACATCAGCGACAGAAACTCATGCATGCATATGATATGCATTTGGTCATCTCCATAGTAACCATGTTGGGGGAAGGGGGCTGCTTGAAGATAAAAGGATGAAAGGTGTTGACACTGAAAGTAGATCAGATTGTATTTATTTTTTATTTAGTGAGTTTATTCAGGGAGTAAGTCATACTAGAGCTCTGCTAATGTGAAGAGCAATGTACTATATATATACACACACATCTGAGGAACACACACTTTTCAGCTCTACACTGTCTGCTTATACATTCTCAGGTGTACCTGGACCTTTCTCACTGTTCAACATGTAAATGTTTTATTGTCACCTTGTGCTAAAAGTATCTGAAAATCTTGAAAGAAATATCCTCAAAGTATTACTTACTAACATATACACACAAAATGACTAGCCACAACATTAAAACCAACTAAATATATAAGTGTATTCCCCCCTTTTACCAACTGAGGTGAAGACTCAACAGGACAGAAGTATTTTGGTTATGCTTGGCACAAGGGCATAGTTATTAGATTCATAATTCAGGTAATTTGCAAGGTAGGGCCTCTATGCAACTTCTTTTAACCTCACATTCCTCACATGTTTTATGGCCTCATGTACTGGATTATTCGGAGGCCAGATTAACCAGTCCTCAAAGCCTTTCTGCCTGGGGTTGGCCCATCACTGCTGAAAATATGTCTCCACTGTTGGAGAATCAAGTTGCAATCAGGTGTGTGCAGTCAGCGTTAACTTGCTTTTGCTTTCTCTGGTTTTAATGTTGTGTTTTTTTTGCAAAAGTCACACACACACGCAGACACACATAAGTTGGTCCATTAACTTTTGTCTTCACAATTGTGAGTCAGTGGGGTTATAAAGTGACAGTATCTGTGGAGACAGCTGGCCTTTGGTACTCTGACACCCCAAGTTCACCTTTAAAACTTCAACACCTTGTCAAACTGTAATAAATACACACAAGCAGATCGACTTGCATCTAAAAGTGTGTCAGTCCATTTGGATCACATTAACTTTTTTTTTTTATCAACTGTTACATATTTTATTTATTATTATTTTACAATTTCTTTCAGTCAGAATGGGAGATCAAGAGGTGAATGGCTGCAGCTATCATTATAACAGACTACAAAAAGGTTTATTTTTCAGTGATATAAATATATGAGAAATGGTACATACTTGCATTTAAAAACCTATACATCCTCGCATTTGCATACATTTTTGCTTGCAAATGAATAGAAATATTTGAGAAAAAATATCATCTATGCAGCTTTTTTTTTTTTTTTAACCGAACGATGGCCGCTAGATTGGCTAATAATAGTTTTGATCTCATTCAAGTTGCTGTTTCAAAAGATATTATAAATTTAGGTCACACCTAGTAAAAGGCACAAATAAGAAAATCAGCTTATTGTGCAGATGTACTGCCATGGATATTTTTAACATCGACAATCATTTCATTAGTCAAATCAGCTGACTGTGATGCAGCAAGTGGACAAATGAATAAAGTATTAAAACATGTTAAATGACCAATCTTCAGTTCACCATGCTTCCATAAACAAACATATGCATCATTATTATTATTGTAATAATGGAATTATTTAAAGGCAAACAGTACTCTATACTCTTTTCCCATAAAATTATAATAGGGGAAAGATATCTAAACTCAGTTAGTTCTAAAAAGTGAAAATTGGAGCATGGATAACAGTGAGCTGTGCAGTGATACTGTATGACAACTGAATGGATAACAGAAAATCCATCCATCTATTTTATATACTGTTCAGATCATGGGGGAGCAGCAGCTAATACCAGATGTCAGAGAGCTAGACTTGGAGTACACCCATGGACAGGTTGTTTGCCCATCACAAGGCCAACATGAAGACAAATGAGACAACTAGGCATGCTTGTGGTCAATTTAGGAACATCATTTAAACTCACATGCATGTTTTTTAGACTGTGGAAAGGAATTGGAGTACTTGGAGAAAGGACAGAGACAACAAGCAAAGTCCACAAGAAATACCTGCCGGCACTGGAACTGGAAAGCTTCATACTGTGAAGTGACGGTGCTAAAACAACACACCACTTGGTAGCCAATAAAAGAAACATATTCCAGTTTATATAAGTTTATATAAATTTATATATAAATTTTAAGTTGCAGCAAGATTGTCATATCTTGTTAGCTTATAGCAGATTACATTTTAATTTTAGCATTTAGACATCAGTTTAACTGACGTAACTAATAACTGGCACTTTGATTGTTGCTGTTCATTTGAAAGAGATGCCAATATGACGGCCCCCAAATGTGCGAATGTCTAAGAAAATGGATATATTTTCACAATTTATTCAACATCAGAAAATTTTGAATATTTTTTCTCTTTTTTAAAATTTAATACAGTTTTTTTTATTTAAATAAATGTTTTAATACTTGTCCAGAATTGGTCTTCTTTGTGGCAGCACACACACATAAAGTCATGTACGTCTAGCCAAACTATAAATAGATCTCACCACAGTTTGTGAGAAAGACTTAGAAACATCCAATCACTCGTCTCTAGGAGTAAATTCTTATCCAATCTCATCCCTTCCTTACAAATTTTCCCTTTGTGTTTTTTAAAACAACTTCGCTGTCTTGAATACTCAACCTGGTTTGGAAGAGTTTGTTTGAAGTTTCTGAGCCCCGTCCTTTGGGAAAGACTTCTGCTACACTCGTCAACACACACACAAACTTTTTGCCTTGCTGCTGTTGGGTAATCCACCACCAGGCCTCCACTGCAATCTGCTCTCTTGGCTTGTGGTGTGATCAGCTCAAGCTGTTTAGAGTTCTCCAGAATGAGGCTGAAAATTGCACAACAGCGTCCTGACAGAGATGAGTTCCAAACAAAACTATAAAGTCTATTTGGTGGACTATGGGAACTTTTGTCTGCGTTACAGACCCACTGCAAAACAGAGATGCTGATGCAACCATCAAAGATGCCAGATTGGAGAGGCACCACCTGGCTCATATCCCCCAGCAGAAGGTGTCCCTTTACTTCTCTGACCAGAGCAACATCCATCATTGTGGTGCTATTATTGATTCCAACCCAGTAGGGTAATTTTTCTGACAGTCTCCACTGAGACCAGATTCATAACCAGCATCTAACAGAAAGCTGGGCTGAACCTCGGATAGGTTTAAAAGCTCTACTCTCTGCCAGAAATCAGGGTCTGAATCTCAATCATGAGAGTTCTGAGAGTCTTTCTTAGCCTCATCTTGACTGTAGAACATGTCTGGAGGAGCAGATTGTTTGGAACATCAACAGCTTGGAAGCCGTTGTCCTTCTGGGTGTTAGACTGTAATTGTCATTGTGAGTAGGATATGAGGACCCAAATGCAGGACGGAGAGGCAGGAGGTAAACAGGTGCAGGAACTAAGAATCACACAAGAACTTACACGGATTAAACAGAGGAGACATGACGGGGAAACACAAAGCATGATCTGACAAACACTGAATGGAACCAAGGGGTATATAACTGGAAAACAACTGAGGAGATGCAGGTGGAGTGGGTTAACAAGTAAAACCAGGTGAGCCAATGAACAGGAAAATAAAATAAAATGTGGTATACCAGGAAAGATGTGTCACAAAACATACAAAAAAAAAAAAAAAAAAAAAACAGGAAAGGGAACTCAAACTGACTGAAGGAGTCCCAACCCCAAATCCACATAACATGCCAGTAATTTCTGTTAAAAAATAAAAAAAATCAAGCAAAAAGTTTTGGTACTGTACTAGCCACATGTGTAATAACCAGAAAATCTGGATTTTTATTTTAACCAGTTTTCATGCTGTGTCCCAGTATCACACATACATTTTATTTGATTAATAATATTAGTTAAAATATTAAAACGTTATATTATACAAAAGATATAAATAAGAAAATAATATTATAGCAGTAGAATTTCCACGACCACAGGATGTGTTTTGCCACATGGTTGTTGAAGAAATGAGAAGCTACTTGCTGCATCAGTTAGGGTTAAACAACTTGTTTTTGACCTGTCATTTCCCCCATCCTGGCACATCAGCATTTTGCTTTATAGCGCCGACCAGACCACTCACATGCTAGCAACTTGATATGAACACAGTGACCGATTTGAACATGCACTGCAGCTGTTCAATCAAAAAACTTAAGAGCACATGATCAGTTTAAGACGTGATCAATGTTGAACTGGTCTTTTACTGGCTGAGACCTCAGAGAAGAGACGGGTTGCAAGACCGATGCTGAATTAGCCATTGTTATGGGGCCAGTGGCGCTTTAACCAACTATACTTCAATCAAGATCAGTCAATACAGAGAATATTTTGATTAGTTTTGCTATATCGTTCAGCCCTATTTTGTACTATTTAAACTGACGAAAGTTTTACATTTTTTAGTTCATGTTTTTTACTAAATTAAATTTAATTTTGTCGATTTGTTTACCATTTCGGAGGAAAATGTCAGTGTATTTTTGAATTGTATTGTCAGCAGTACGCGCCGTTGACCATGTTACTTAAAGGTCATGTGCATTATAAGAATCATGTTTGATTTTTGTTGCAGTGTAGTACATTCACAAATTAGTGTGAATGCACAACAAATTAAATTCAGCTCATTATTTTAGTATTCATACCTTTTGCTTTTTTCACTGTCACTGTCACAACATAGAGACCTATTATGTAGAACGATTTGTTGTGAATCTCATGCAACAGAAATGTTAATATCCAGCCTCGGAATGGAATTTTTTACTCATATTGTATTAGAGACAAATCATAACTTCAGTCAATGTCAGAAGTAAAAAATGTATTTGAATGCAGTATTTATGTGATTCATATTCTCATCACATACCCTCATTATGCGAGGCATCAAATGTTTATTAGGGAATAAATTTTTCAATAAAAAGCACTCTGAATTTGTATAAAATTTTCATATTTCTGATACAATTTACAGATTGGGGTTTTGGGATTAATGAGCAATTATTTAATTGTTTTCCTTCACGATAGAATCTTCTGATATTTAAACATTTCAAGCACAAGTTACACCTGGGATATTATGTCTGTGTCCATTGGTTAGACAAGGCATAAATGCCTTCAACAGATTAATCATTTTCATGCCATCGAGTTCTCATCTTGTGTAGGCACTTTAGCTATAATTAATCTTGGTGATTTACCCTGACATCAGCTAAATACTGAGCCTATAAGAGGACACCAAAGAAAAATTAATTAAATATTGTCTTTTTGTCTGCAGGAGAAACATTTGTAGTGGAGTGCATCACATCGCTTCAGTTCTCTTCAATTCAGAAATCTCTTCAGTTGATTTCTTGTGGAATTAAATGAACATCTTCTTTCCTGACATTTTCAACACACTTTGCATACATCCACTGATACCCATGGAGCTGGCCAGAGCTAGAACTGACATCATCATGTGTTTTTGTCTTGTATGTGCGATAGCCTCCAGTTCATTTTGGTCTGTATGTGAACCAGATGAGATTATTACGGCCTCTTTCATTAGAGATGTCATTTAAGTTCAGATCTGCCCTTTATCCAGCTCAGTCATTTCAAGACTTCTGCTGTACATCACAGACACACTCTCGTTAACACAGATCAAGCCCATACATAAGTATATCTAAGGGGGTGGGGTTTATTTCCCTATTTCTGTTTTCCCACTAATGCTCTTTGAAAATATCAAAACACTGAAAGTGGCCCACTCTTAATTTACCACACACACACACACACACACACACACACACACACACACACACACACACACACAAAAAAAAAAAAAAAACTCTAAATAAACTTTGGCAGGCCTTTCCGTCCAGAGTGCCCATATAATCAATCATAACCTGAGCGTACAAATTCATCAGCTTGGATCCATTTTGCTGTAGTTAGAGATCAAAAGGTTGCCAGTTGACTATAGGAAGTCCAGGTACTAACCCAGACTAATTTATCTAACATGGGAGAGATTTAGCCCCCTGAGGAGATGGGGACATGGTTTTTCTCCATCACATTGAATATCCTCGATGGGGCTCGAGGGCACTTAGTCTTGCCGCAGCATATCCTGTACGCCGTTTAACATTCCATTGATCAGATTAATTGCAGTTGATTGTGTCCTGTGTGAGGAAGCCTGTGAAAGTACACATTGAACTGACATCATTTATAAGACGTATGTAGTACAAATCGACATATGCTTTCTTCCTTTTTCGCTGTTAGTTGTAACTTTTTAAGAAAAATAAGATAAAATCAAATGCAGCATGTTTATTCTGTGGAGTAGATTTGTGTTTGGGGAAAAAGCTGAATTAATACATCATTTGTACCTTTTTCTTTGACAATCTTTTTTTTTTTCCTTCAAGGAATCATAACTACTACCTTTTTACACTTTACCGAATCTTAACTAAAAAACAATCTTTCTTTGTGTTTGCACTGGATTGTAAAAACTGGTTTGCACATACACACATGAACACATAAACTGCATTTTTAGCAATTAGGAATAATTGTGACTGTTGAAATTTGTGTGAGCCTTGGATTCCCTGGTTCTCCTCATCACAGGGGGCAGTCACCCCTGCCTAACTGGTTTCAAGTGTGTGTATGTTTTGACTTGTGCACACACATTTCACACGTTCAGTGAAAGGGCAACATTCAGGAAGCAGCAGCGCTTTGAAGGCAGCAATTCATGTTTCCAAGTGTGGAGCACTTATTGGAGGTCAGACTGCGGGTCTATTAGGACTCTCATATTCATTACGGAGGGGTGAGAGGCGAGAGATCTAGGGAACAACAATACCCCCTAGTTACTATAACCTCTGGACTCAGGATGTTTTTCTGTTGGTTTTTACTTAACTCCAAAGGCCTAGGAAGAGTCTTTAGTGATTACAGGCTATAAGTTTGAGTTTTGTTGGTTAGGATGCTCATCACCAAACACAGCCCAAAATTCCCAAGCACTAAATTGGTACTCAGGAGGAGCTGTTACTTCGCATATTCATCATTGTAGTATATTTTCAGGTTGTGATTTCTGTAGGAAACCAATAATGAAGGTAGGCTTGGTATTTTAGAGACAGAAGAGCCTTAGGCAACAGCAAGTAACATTTGAAAGACGGTGGTGAAAATCATAGTGATGATTATTATCCAGACATGGAGGGAAAGGCTATTTCAATTCATTGCCTGAGGATTAATGCCAACGAGTATTTCCTTTTGTGTGCTTTGTGTAATTGTGAATATCTTTCAGCCTGTTCGAATGTGTCATTATTATGCAGTGAAATATTTATGTAGGAGCCTTTTTTTTGTCTCCGTTACATGCTAGCGAATATGCCAAAATATACAACGTTCAATCTCAAATGACCGTAGAAACTAAACTACGTACAGCAGATCAAACGCACACCTCCCAAACCCCTTTAGGGAGGACACTCTACACCGCAGGCCAAAACACACACATCCTTACTGATGCGGTATCGCATCTAAACCCTTGTCATGCTACCTGGAGTGTGTGTGCGCCTGTGTGTTCAGGAGGCACGTCAGTTTAGACTAAGGTGATCAGTCTGTTCCAACTTGGCTCAGGCCCCGCAGGAGTATTCCAGTGTCCCACTGTCCCAGAGTGGGAAAGCAGAGTGTTGGATGGGGTATCCCATAGCGCCTGCCTGGCTCCTGGGCAGCAGACAGCTAAATCAGTCACAGATTGGATTATGAACAGCGAGTTATGACTACATCTTTCTTAAATTGCACACACAGGAAAACACAAGCAGTTGTGAATGTGTCAAAGATATTTATTATGAATTCCATAACCACATAGACATAATATGCACACTAGCACCCAAAGGTTGGCCTAACAAAAGCTACTTTTTGATACTTTACTTTTACTTTTTTTTTTCTTTTCAATATTTTATACAGTGTTTGTCTTTCACTCCTGGTTTATGGAAATTTTCTTACCCGGGTTCAGTCTTCCTGCTCCTTCCTTTCTCTGCCTCCTTTCTTCTTAACCCTCAGGTCATATACTCAGTTTCAAAGTGTTGATCCTCATCTGAAATCTATTGCAATCAGTGGAGTGCTGAACATAAAATACAGGCCCATGAGATCCGATATGTGTGTATGAGTGTATGCCTGTTTGCGTTCAGCTGGCTTTTTGTAACAGTTTTTGTCCAAAATAATCACTAAAACACCCGGTAGAGTGGTTGTGCGACATATAAGACTATGCTTTTTGTTTTGTTTTAATGCAGTTGTGGGCCCTCTGTGTTTAAAATGAGGATGATTCTCTGTGTTTTACATATGACATATTTGCTACAACAACAGTTATTGTGTCTTAACAAGAAGTATTCATTCGAGACTATCCAAACTGCCGACACACTCCGTTGCCATTTTTAGTTTAGTATGCATCTACATTTTATGTTGGAATTAGCATTTAAAATATCCAAGTTGACACAAGCCTCAGTTTATTAAAGCAATGCTAATGTATTACGTTACCAGTTTATTATTCAGTGCTGGGTACATGCAAATGGAAGAAGTGCAGTTAAGTGCACCTTTGCATAATTTGCACACATGGGGCAAACGAAAAATTGTAAAGATTTTAGTATGACTCATGTCATTTCAATATGCCAAAATACATCCCGCAACGTACTTAAATATAAAATCTTTAAACAACCTGAAAACAATAACTTTCGCAAACTGCTGAATTAAATTTTTGTGTTTTCCATTGTTTGCAAAATGAACTACACTTTATCCATTTTACATCAAACACAGCATGATTTTAGTGGTGCATGTAGGCATATTGTGTGTGTATTTGTTTATTTATTTTTGTGTCCTTGTTTAACATGAATTTCTTTACAAATTTCTTTACACATTTTCCTGAAGTATGTAGAGAGAAAATGCAGGTTAAAGACCTTGACAAACTCAAGAAGTAAAAGTCAAAATGAAAGAGGCATTGTTGGCTGGATTATTTCTCAGCAGAGCTATTTCAACTGTCATCGACTTCAGTAAGAAGTTTTTCAGTCATTATATAGATTATAGTCATTTATGCATCTATATTGTGCATTTGTGAGTTTTTAATGTGGCTTTAGCAGATGGGTACGGCTTTATTCGTGTGTGCAGGGCTCTGATCCCCCATGAAGGGTTTTGAGTATCCAACCTGATCACTAGCCGCTGATAAGATGACTGCAGTTGTTGTCTTTCATCACCCTGGATGAAACATTCCTCTCTAATAATTTGGATCAGCCTCACAGGCTGTTAACACAGGTAAGATGAAGGGACACAGAGCAATGTTACCTCTGCTTCCACTGGCAGAAAAAGTCAAAATGATGCAAATATTTATCTATCAGTTTTAGATTTCTGAGACAATCTGAGACTGATTTAATAGCTGCAAAAATACCCTTTTTTTCTTTGATGGGAAGAAAATAATTTTATTCAGCTGATGTTTTGTCATTGTTCAGTCTTTATTAGTCCCTAAAGATTTGTTTAAAGGTAATGTTGAACCCATGTTTATTTCACCAACAGTTTTCTAGAAGGTTGAGAGGTCTGGTGTTCCTGAAACTGCGAGCACTTGTTCTTTGTAGTTTTTGTTCTTAGGGGCTAACCAAGTTACAAATGGGCAAGCCAGTACTCTACATTGTTAACAACATTTAATCAAAGCTCAATCAAAATAGCTACCCTTTCCTTGTCCCTACCCGGAGGTAAAGTATGTCTGTTGGAGAGCCTCTTGTCTCTATCTGCTGACAGATGACCAAAAAGAGGGTTCTGTATGGTCTTATCTTCATCTAACCCTCCTGTCAAATCAACCTGCACATGAAAGAGGGACAAGAAACGCCCTCAACTAAACTGTGCAATACTTTGTAGACTATAGCAACCAAATGATAACGGTAAGATTATCATTACTGGTACTTAAACATATTAGTCTGGAAATGCTTCAGTGAAATAACTAAAACACGTTTAATTTCATCATTCCTTGTTTCTCGTTTTTTATTTAAATCTCACATTAAGAGGCTTGATTGATGACAAATGTTGTGTTTTTTCTCCTTTTTTCCCCCTTTTGATTTTTAGGTAATTCACTTGAGCACAAACAATAAATGCACTTGTTTCAGCTTACATAGTATTACCCATATGGGACCAGTCAGACTTAGAGCTCGAGTTCCTGGTCCATATGCTGACCATTCCAAGTATCAATCACTGCATCTAAATGACTTAAAAGAGCCATATTGATTACCAATACAGCATCATAATTCAAGACATGGACACATTTTTTCACTCACTCCATTATACCCTGACACACATTGGCTTGCATGTGTTTGTACTTCATGAAATCCTACCAATAAATCTTGAGGACATGTTCCACAGGCCAGGGATGTGTAGATGAAGTCACTTTTGGCTGGTCTGTAACTTTTTAGACAACTAGAGATGCAGAGAATCAAAGAGGAAATGTGTGATAAAAGAAGCTTAGTTAAAAATAAAGACAGAGAGGATCATTTTGGTATGTTGTAAAACAATGGACTAGCATCAATTCTTAGTTCAATTTTTTCTGCAAAGCCATGAGTTTGTATCTTCTATGCACCATACCCGGGAAGGTACCAACACCCCCCTCCCATCCTCTGCTCTGTAATGGGACACATGTTCCTCTCCTGCTTGACCAGAGGGCATACATGGAAACTCTGCAGCAATAAGAGCATTTCAGCCTTGAAATGTGTTTTATTCACTTATTTATTTATCCCCACAACACCCCTGCAATATTGATTTAGCCAAGATGCCACAGAACTATTTTTATTTTTTTTTTAAAGCTTTTAGTGATCCAAAGAAGGGGAATGCCTCTTCAATCGCTTCAGGTGAAATCTGGGCTGTAATAAGAGGCATTTAGTTTTCATCTCCTTCTGTTTTTTCTTTTGGTGTGTGTACCATTTTGATTGTTTTTCTTCATGCATAGGTCTAGCTTTTTTTCTTTCTCCTAGTTTGCTGTGTAAGTACAGGCAGTCCACTTCTGAAACAACAAACACTACAAGCTCCGTGCAATGAAAGTATCCCATCTAATATTTATCAATATAACTCAGCCTCGACTCTGTAAATTGAGTTGTGTTCTGCCACTCGATTTAGTGTGAAGATGGAGAGAGTGCTGCATGCTGTTGATATTTTTAGGTGGTCAGACTTGTAGAGTGTTCTTGTTGTAAAACAGAAAAGCAAGCAGAGATTTTACGTGTTCTGAGGCACAGTAAATAAAATGTATTTGGAGACCAAACAGGAAAAAATTAAGCTGTTGTAATTCAGCTTTTCTTTATTAATAAGTCTGTGAGATAACTAGATCTATTTTTGCATTAGATCTGTTTAGATATTTTTGACTTCCCATCTGTCGGGAATTCCGTAACTTTTATCCAAAATGGGAAAAATATGGCATTTGCAAACCTAAAAATGTTCTTTGTTAAATCATTGTTTTCTTGCATTAGCAAATTCAGCAAATTCATCATTTTAAGCATGTTGTGATCCTTTTTCTTTTTCAAATAAGCTCCTGAAATGTATTGAACCTTTTATACTAGTCAGAGAGTTATGACCTACTAAAGAAAACAAAAAAATTACATTCCTTAAGATTTTGTGCCAGGTTTTGCTTTTGTACTTTAAATTAATTGGCAAAATTCAAATGTATGCTTTACATTTTTAATAAAACCACACAAACCTCCACAAAGAACCTCGGGATGTGATTTCTTGAAAAGTTTGGGTGCCCTTACAGTGAGTATCTCTCCCCTGGAAGATTCAATACATCTGCACACACATCAGGTAATATGGATTCTGTTTTACACAAAATGACTTCATTTGATGAATCCTGAGACATTTTTTATCTATTTAAATTTCATTGTAAATGAAAACTTTCTATAAATGTGACATTGGTTAGCTATCATAAGATGAAGGAATTAATTATTTTTACAACTTAATACAGAAAAAAAATCATTAAAAAGTTATTGTTAGTCTTAGTCTGGTACAAATCTGATACCACCTTATCATCTCTTACCACATCACCACTAATTTATGCATCATTTTACAAAAGTGGTCACTTTGAATTAAACTGTAAACCTTTGGCAACAAATCAGGTGGTAGATGTTATAATTCACTTTCACCTGAGTGAAAAATGCTGGTATGAACACCAGAGTGACTTTCACAATGGTTGGATTGTTTGGGCCAGTTGATTGGTTCAGAAGTTGTTAGATGTTGGGGCATTGAAAAAGCTCGATGGAACTAAAGCACACAAAAAAAGAAGAAGAAAAAAAAAACTAAACAAAAAAAAAAACAGAATTTAGCAAAAAATAAACAAGCAAAAACAGAAAAACAGCTGAGGTGCATTAAGCCTGATTGAAAACACCTTTTTTAATCACTTCGGACATAATGAACACGATACTCTTGTTACATGACCGATCCCTTGAAGGATCAGCCATTTCTGCCCCCAGAGAATAAACATGACCTTCCACTCATTGACTTTATTCTTTCATTGACTTGAAAGAATAATGTTCCCACATGAAGAAATTACTGATGACTTTTCTGTTTCTACTTTGTTTATGGTCCAGACAACAAGCTTAGTTTCTCTCCTCTTCACTGAGTTATGTGCAGTGATCAAATTGCTGTCATTCTTAAATTGTCTATAAACGTCTTTATTACATAAGTGCATAATGTAACATGCTCAGGTACATACTAAAAACACTACACAGCCTACAAATGATAGAAATTAACCTGATTTCCTGCACATTTCCTGTGACAAAACCTTTCAACAGATATGTTCGTATTTACTTGTTTAATTGTTTGGAAATTCATCTGATTACTTACAGTAGTGGCCTGAGGAGGGACAACTTAGGAACAGGGTGTTGAGGATGTTTTAATTGCATTTAGACAGATTGCAGAGTCATTGCTTTGGTATGTTTCTGAGGCTGTTTCTATACACAAAGAAACAGAACCAGACTGAACCATACAGTATTGGTCATGATGTTTCAGCTCATCTTCGATCTACAGTTTGATCTTGTTCAGTTTGATCTTGTTGAAAGTAACTGTTCATGAATTCTTCCCTTATCCCTTATCTCCGTTTCAGTGTGGATCGGAGGATTTGGTGCCTGCCTCTTTATTCCTGCATTAAGATATTTTTTTCATTGCGTTTCTGTATTTGTATTTTTGATTTGTGTCATGAGCATGATGTTTATTGGTGTTTCATATTCAGTTTCAAATTCAGAAAACTGCTTTCTGGTTTCATCTTTGTGCACCTTGAGTAAGTTTAAGTATTCAAGTTACAGAATAAGGAACATATTCATCTTATTACTTCGGTTAACATTCATTTTTCTTTCTTATCTGTTAGTTTTTCCTCCATCTGTTCTCTTTTACATCTGCTGTCAACCCCCCTCACTATTACTTCTTTCTCTCTGGTTATGCTGTTCAGGTCACTGCTCGCTCATGTGGAAATGTGAGAGTCTTCTGGCTCTCTCGATGCTCTTCCTGCCTGCATGCTACAGTAGTTAAAGCCAGCTCTAATGGAAGCAGTTGTACATATAACCTGGATGTCTCAGTAGTTTTGAAACTGGTTATGAGGATAACATTTTATTGGTTTAATGTGAAAGTAACAGGGAGTATATTTGTAATTTTCTGCAGATCAGCCATTTTACAGCTATGTTTCCAACAGAATGCTGCACTCTGGATTAAGAATAGATTTGTATGTGTTGTTGAGTATGTAACAATAAAAGATTAATCTGCATTTTCTTAAGGAAACACCATGAATATGCTGTCTATCAAACAGAAGTCGAGCAGGGCATGAGAGAAGGGAAGTGTGAGAATGGGCTTCAGAGTCCTGTTCCTGTGTTGTGAAAACACAAATACAGAGAGAGAGAGAGAGAGAGAGAGAGAGAGAGAGAGAGAGAGAATGAAAGCACTGTTTGAATTGTTATTTTTTGTTTTTTCTTCATCTTTTTAGCCAGTACTTGGACCCACTAATCTCTTAATCTACAAGTTACTAAAAGGAAATGGTGTATAACCAAATCCAGCAACCAGATTCTTCTGTTACAAAGCCATGTTATTATAATAAATGCAGTAAGCGGTTTAGCAATTCTTGAAATATGTAAGACCTTGCTTGAAAAAGATCTCATCCGGATAGTAGTGCATATTGCTCTCAAGTCTATATATTTATCTGCAGCATTGATGGTTCCTTTTCAGATGTGCAAGTTGACAGTTTTAATAATACACCATCATGTTATCAGACATGCAGACTCTTAAACCAAACTGAACACTGATTAACTGGATGGTCCCTCTCTTCTTGGCATCCGATATTTCCAAAATAAATTTGAAGTTTTGATTAGTTACAATCTACAATGGTTTTTCACTTTGCCCCAGTACATTTTAAATATCCTTTGGACAAGAGGAGATGGAACATGCTTCTGGTTCAAGTTTTGTGTGGTAGCTGCTTTGCATGATGGAACTTTAAAAAAAGAAAAAAAAGTAATAATAATGAGAATAATTAATGATAATAATAATAATAATAATAATAATAATAATAATAATAATAATAATAATAATAATAATAATTGTCATCATTAGAATTATCACCATAATCATACTAGTAATACTACTACTAATAATAATACTAGTAATACAGAAACAGATAAGCAGTGGGTTAAGGAAGGCAATTTGTGGAACTCTCATAACATCCTCCAGTACAGCTGAATTTCATCACTATCCAAATGGTTAGACACATCACTGTACTTGTTAATCATCTGCCTTAGAGGAGACAGATGTAAAAGAAAGTGGTGGGCCCAAGACAGAACCCTGAGGTACCCCACAGATAAGTTTTGTTGATTCAGACAGCAACTGGCTCATAAAAACACTAAACTTTGGTCAGAGAAGTATGAGGTGGACCGTTTTAAAAACTCGTACTGAAAGCCCAACCACATCTGAAAGTCTCAGTCATAATCTTATGATCACTGTTCTTAGAGATCCAACAAAGGATAACCATGTATTTATAAGAATCGGCTGCCATCGTAATGCCACTTAATAACCCCAAGTAATGCTGTCTCTGTTGAGTGCATTTTGCAAAAACTGACCTGATATATCTAAAATGCCTCTAAAACAGAGAGGAGCAGCTCTGCTGAAAATTTTCCAAAAGTTTGCACAGAAATAGAAGTTTTGATATTATCCTATACTTCTCTGGGATCACTGGATCAAAACTAGGCTTTTTAAGGATTGGTTCCTTTGTGGATGGAGCAGCAAACATGATTTTCTGGAAATGTTCTGGAGCCCATGCTTTGATTTCATGATATAAGTATGAATGTTGACGTACTTCTGAGGAGGGCCTGAAGAAGAGTTAATCTAATAACTCATGTGGGCACTTTTTGGAACTGAGAGTTTGACACCTCCACAGTTCAGGTCAGACTGTGTCTAATGTTTTACCAACACAATGGCAGCTATATCAACTCAGACTTTGGTTGGTAGACTGAATTCTGAAAATATTAAATATTGGCGATAGATTAGTTGATTTTATTTAAATAACAATATTAAGTATGCAAACATATATATGCCTTAAAATGTATATAAAGGAGGCTGCGGATTAGAGTGAGATAGTATGAAGACCTGTAGTCTATTCTGTGCTCCAATTTAAGCATCTGATCTGAGCAGAGCAGACAAGCGAGAACAGTATGCCCTAGAGTCATGTAAAATGCAAAAGAATATACTACTCTATTAAAACCTCCTGATAGCAGACTCAGGCAACACACACACACTTATACAGACTTGAACACACACTCGGTTTGCACACACAGGTTGAATGCTCTTAAACCTACAGTTGAATCTGCTGCATCACAACTTGCAGACACCGACACTCAGCAGTTCTTGTTAATGAATGAAATATTCACATTAACTGCCTTTTTTATTTGAATGTCTTGCAGAACTTTGCACATTAAAACCCTGTGCATTTTGACATGGTAGATTAATCAGATAAGGTTTGTTGTACAGTCATTTGAGTTGTCATAAAAGGGAATCTGTTTGCTCAACCAACAAAGAATTGACCCAGATTCAGAGCTACAGTTTGTTAACTATCTTCCTGGCGCCTCCTCATTCCAGCATGTCATCTGGTATCTCTTCCACAACACTTTTGAGTGCACTCCTAAGTGTACTTAACTCTAGCAAGTCCACATGTTCTTGTTACATTATTTAACCATCCCAATAGACTATCAACTTTTTATTCCGGCCGCTGCTCAAAGTTGGCTCTTTAAAATGTTCCCCAGCTCTCATGTAAGCCCCGTAAACCCAAATGACACTTTAAAACACTTAAGTTTGAAACTGCACCTCAAACGCAGAACAAAATACTTACTCTCAGGCTTATTATTCGATTTGATTGCTAATAGGCTTGTGGAAGTGTTTCTGAGACCCCAGAAAATGTTTTTTTTTTGTTTTTCTTAATGATATCTAGACGAGTTTAAAGACATATGAGACATTCACATTATTATTCACAGACAGTCTCAATGCTGCAGGGGAAAAGAAGTTAATGTCAAGTTAAATCTGCTGTTCATTTCTGTTTGTCTGCCTAATTCGTCTGCCATGAAGTGATTAACATTGGATGTCAATTGCCTTGGTGAACCGTAGGTTAACCAGTTATTTCTGTACTTTCTAGCATCTCTGAGACCGAATTAAAACAGCAGGTTTGTATTATGTAATATTGTTTCATTACTTAGATAAACTTTGTTCAACATAAGTAACATATCTCTGTACATGTATGTGAACACAATGACAGAAAACATACTGAAGCTGATCTCAGCAGGCAACATGAAATAGAAGTGGTAAATCTCTTAGGTCTTCTAGAACCTCGTGTGACTATTTTAGGAGTCTGTACTCATCCCAGCTCATCTTTTCTGACTTTTAGTTAGCTCATTCTCTCATGCTTGCCTAAAATACTTGCTCACCCCGAGCCACTTGTTTATCAGTCTAATGTTTGTTCTTGACAAGCACAGTATGTTCTCTCTCTGCAGCAGTCCGCTCAGTTATTCTTCATCTGGCCCATGGGCTGTTCTTAGTCAGCTTGCGTCCCCAGACACCTTTCTTGGCTTTTTTGCGCAGGCTTCATACAAGCAAATTAGGAAATAGGGGTGTACACAAAGAGAAATAAAGGTTCTGTTTTTGTACCTAAAAATACTGTTTTTAAATAAAAAGTAAGGTACAGAAGTGCCCCTTTAGGTACATTATATGAACTTTTGTTTGATTGTAAAGGTCCAAAAAATTCACCTACAGCTAGAGGTATATACCTGTATCTCTAATACCTGAAAGTTTAGGTAAGTAGGTATTTTACACCCTTGATGTGCTGCATGGCGATGTGATGGTATGCACTGTTGCCTTTCAACAAGAGGGGCTGTTTGAATCTTAGCTGTGGGCCTTTAGGTCTTGTATTTGCATGTTCTCTGAATACAACACCCACACTTCATGTAGGTTAGCTAATATGACTACATGTATGGTTTCTGTACCAGAACAAGCTATATTTCTGTCCAGATTTGGGGGACGATGGTTTTATATCATTAACATGTTAAAATGTAATAGGATTGAATGGTCTCAGGAGATAAAACTAGAAAGTGCTGGAGCTGACATTAGGCTGTTGTCCACTTTCTCTTCAAACCCTCCTTCAAAGGAGATTTTCACAACCAATAAGGACTTTCTTAGTCAGTGCAACCATACGAATGAAATCATTTTAATTGGTGATTTTAACATAAACTAAGATGACAAACAAAACAGAAAAAAACCTTAAAGCCATATCAGATTGTTTTCATTTTGTACAAATAATAGATAAACCAACTAGAATCACCATTCAGTCTAAAACAAAAGTTTACCTACTTTCCACAAACAGACCTGAAAAAATCTTCAAGACCCTTAACCTATTAAAGGGTACCTGACCATATTAAAATACTCCTAACACGTAAACTCCCACAAACACAAGCCTCAAAGCCTCCATTCCAAAAGTCGTGTGGTGTTACAGATAGCTATATTGTGCCAAGGAATTAACAATAAAACTTAGATAGGGCATTAAATGAAATAAGCTGGTGTCTAATCTGTGCTCCACAAACAATGCTAATCATAGCAAAAAACTTTTTCATACAAAACTTAGAGGTTATGAGCCTTCTTAACAAAAGTAAATTGTAAAAGAAGTAAAACCAAGTTACCATGGTTAGTTACCGTGAGTGTTTACAACTAATAAAGATGAGATGTAACTGCTTTTAAAGGTATAAAGACAAGCCTGATCACAGACAGACTAAAATGACCATCAGCAAGGAACAAAGTAAGACAATATGTGAGGCGTAAGCTTACTTTTTTATTATCACAAATATTGATAATGTAAAAGGCACAAATTTGGAATGATATTGATTGAAGTTAACTATAAATCAAAACAACAAAATCAGATTAGAGAGAGAATTTTTTTGACAATAAGTTGGTCAACAGTCTGATTATTTTAACCACTAAACTGAATGGCTTCTCTATTAAGTCTGTACATGAGATCTCTAAATTTTTTATTCTGTTAACAAATATTGACCTGGAAATCTGTCACAATCGGCTTTAGCACAAAACATTGCACTGCCATTGTCTTGACATTGTGTATGTGACAAATAAAACTTGAAACTTGAGATATGAGCGATTAGCATCTTAACGACATCTCACATCAGTCATGTCTGAAGTTTACGACTGGCTCAGTAAAGCTTGTCGGTTACTAAACACAAAAATACAGTATGCATAATGTTCAACAAATAACTTGGAAAAATTTCTCATTTAGATGTTTTAAAAATGCATTATGTAACTTTCCAACCTTGAACTCTGTGTTCCTGACTTACTTGATGACACAGTGACATCTATTGTGTGCATTTCTGGAGCTGTCGCTGCCCAGCGGCATATGGAGGCAAAGAAACTCTACTATACAACTTTTACTTCCAGGACGCCATGTGATGTTGCAGCTGAGTTTTGATTTACGTACCACATACAAATCTTTGACTGGAAAAAAAATTCATTTTACTGCTGTTATATCTTTAGTAAATATAGGTTTTTATCTCTTGAGAGTCACAAGACATTCAAATATGCCTGTTCCATATATAAAATATTAAATGGAGTTACATCACCACTGAAGGAATATGTGTTGAGTGAACTTTAAAAGTATAAATTACAATTCACAAAAAAAAATCACCAATTTGTAAGGTTCAATGCTTGAATCCTAACAGGGAACAGCTTGAGCAATAAAACATTACCTGTGGGACCATCCTGCCACTTTGACTTGTTAGTGTTTATAAAAGAGTTCAGTTAGGGCTGCATGTTTTTAGAAAAATGTAGAATCCATTATTTAATACTCTGTAAATTATATTACTTGTGATATATAAACAACTGTATGTAGGAAGACCATTTCTTCACCTGTGAATGTCTTAGTTGTACAACATGCACTAATGCATAACTTTCTCCAAGTGGAAAGCAGCCCTCTTTAATAAACCTGCACTTGTCCCACTATTTCATGCCAAAACATCTACCATGAAAAAGATCTACAGCCTTCCATTAATTGCAGACCAAGCTGTCTTCTGCTATGTTGATGTTCCACATGATGATTTTGTGATAACTATGAAACATCAGTTGTAACTTCAAGTGAGGCAAAGCAAAATGATGATTCACAAACACTGACATGAAAAGAAAAGAATGTTTTGCGATAACGTAGAATAACTATGAAGTTCAGATAAATGCAGATGAATTTCTAAACAACCTGATTGGTTCATGAATTTAAAAGTTTACAAGAAAAGATTATGATTTAAAAAAGATTTAAATTTCTAGAAGTCTTAGTTGGAAGCTTCTTTATAGAATCCCAGTTGGGAAGTTGCAAATGGAACTTTCTTTTGAGGTTTACAGACCAAGAGGAATGTTCCTTTTTCATGTCCCTGCACTTGGGATGAGATTTCACACCATTAACCCCTATCCTCCTACGAACCCCCACCTACCTCTCACCACCACTGGACCATAAATATTTCAACCTTTCAATCTATATTCATTATAAAACACATGCCCAATGCAGTATGTGGTTGTGAGGACACGGGGCTTTTATTTATTCATCTTATTTATTTATATTTCTTTCCTGGGGGCGAGACATTGGTTTCTATCCATCTGTGCTGATTGCTGGCTATTACAGAGCACTTAGACCCTCTCTTGAACTGGCCAGAGGGGATCATAAGTCTCAAGAGAGCCACTCTTTAGGGCTAAGAGGTGTGTTTGTTGCATGTGTTTTTTATGGAAAGGAATTAAAGTTGTCACGAAAGTGACAGCAAATTTAAATATCCATTGTGAAACATTACATTTTTACACTGTGAAAGGCTTTTTTTCTGGATTTGCATTTGTTTCTTATTACAGGGAAAGTCTACCAAGCTCCCTAAGTTTTCCAGTCTTCAATCCACTGTGCTAAATAAGTAAAGCTCATTTTATGTAGTTAACCAAGTTTTACTTGGCAGTATGTATGCGTTTAAAATCCTTTACCCCAAGACATTGTTTGTATTTGGTATCATCATGCATGCTGAGTGATTCAACAATAGTTGGCAGTGTTAAAAGATGCCAAGACATATGGAGAACACATTCAGATCTGATCACTCAGGTCTCATTCAGAGGTGGTCTAGGACCCATTTTCCTCATTCATTTAGTAGTTTGAACAGAAAGTGTCCTGGGCAACATTTAACACCACCTACTGACCTGATTTGACTCCACAGAAGCAGCTGATTTTCTGAGCAGAAAAAAGGGTTCTAGGAATTAAAAAGGTAATTTTGTTGCTAATTTGAAATGATCCAAGATGATGAAGTAGGAATATTTAGAAAAAAAAAAAAACTATTTGAAAGCTAAATTTATTAAGGAAATTGATTTATTGGGGTTCTTGTCAATGACAAAAAGGACAATTTCTTTTGGGAAATTATGTTTCAGTTAATTATTTGTGGTGCTTTACTGATGATTTGCTTCACGATTTTATTTTTTCTTTCTTTGTTAGTGTTGTTTGTACCACTATGGTTTACATCAATTAAATTAAAAGAATTGTATCTTTCCAACGATATTTTACATGTATACCCTCTGTTTGTTTCTCTGTGACAGCCGACTAAAACGTACATGTGTTTATACTAGGGATGGGATTTTACGTGTAATTAATTTGATTAATTAGAGGCTTTGTCTAAATAATCTCAATAAACTGCATTTAAAGGTATTACAATATTTGACCCCAAAAGCAATATTTTTTGACTGAATCAAATAACAGATGCAGACATTAATATTGTTAACTCAAGCTCTAGTAATGTCTGGAAAAATGCATGTAATTGCATTTTAATTTACAACAGTAGAAATATAAATTCTAAAATTGAACAGACCTGAAGTAAAAGTGCCATTTAAGTACTTTAACTAACAGCTCTGGCTGTTCTCTAATTCCGTCTACAACATGTTACAGTACTTTTAACTTTTTAAATGTTTTCGTCCACACTTTTCATTAATATCAGGGTGGGATCAGCCAGTGGCAACTTTGCATGTTTGATTTTCAGTCTGGTCGTGGACCTCTGAATGCAGCTGGGAGCTGGGACTGATGCTGCATGAGGACCGAGGATCTTGTAAGTGGGTATGGAAAGAGGAGGGGCCTGCAGCAGCACCTGCTGCTCATTGAGCAGAGTAAACAATAAGTTCTTTCACATCAGTCTCCACAAGTCTCCAATAACCTGCCTACATAAAGAGATACAGCACCTGGCTACATGGTGCACTTAAAATAACCTGCTCCTTAACACCAGGAAGACCAAGGAACTCATTGTGGACTTCAGGAAAAGAAGAGGAAGCACACATGATCCCATCCACATCAACAGGATGGCAATCGAGCGTGTCTCCAGCTTTTAGTTCATGGGGACCCACAATTTGGCGAGCCTGTCCTGAAATACTAACACCAACAGCCTGGTCAAGAAAGCTCACCAGCACCTGTTCTTCCTGAGGACACTGAAGAAGAACCACCTGTCTTCCGCCATCCTGGTGAACTTTTACCGCTGTGTGATCGAGAACATCCTAACAAACTGTTTCACAGTCTGGTGTGGAAGCTGCTCTATCACAGAGTGCAAAGAACACTGCCTAAGGAAAACCGCCCAACACATCATAGGGAAACCAATTTCCAACCATTGAGAACGTCCAGAAAAACCTCTGCCTGCATCGAGCTGGCAGCATTCTTAAGGACTCCTCCCACTCTGCCCATAGACTGTTTTCCCTCCTGCCCTCAGGCAGGTGCTTCAGGAGTAAGAACCAGCAGACTGAGTATAGCTTCTTCCCCAGACCCGTTTCCTTACTGAACTCCTGCTGACCCCTACACACCATTTCACATCCCTCACCTCCTCATTCCTTCTCATATCAAGACTGTACTCTGTACAACTGTACCACTGAACTGTACTGCACACACTCACACACTACTACTACTAAATGCTTGATCAGTATAGCAATCCTGGGTAGTTTTTGTTTATATTTATGTACAATTTAATGTTGATTCACTTATATTTCCATTTAGCATAAATTATCATCTGTACACTTCTTCTTGTAAAATATGTCCTGTAGTTCTTTTACATACTGTTAATTCATTATTGATTATATCTGCACTTAATTTTTTTTTTTTGTACTTCTTGTTAGATGCTAAACTGCATTTTGTTGTCTTGTACCTGTACAGGTGCAATGACAGTAAAGTTGAATCTAATCTAAATCTAATCTAATCGAATCGAATCGAATCAGAAAAAGTTGCTGGATTTTTCACCAGTCACTTTTTCTTTTTTGAAAGAGTCGCTAGAGGGGTCACAAAATATAGTGCCAAAGTAGCTAAGTTGGCAACATTGCATTAGCCAAGCTCTGACATGTGCATCAGTGTAATCGGTCTACCAGGAAATCACTCACTGGCAAACATTCCGTGTTGTTTGGAATGAAAACTGTGATTAAATGGGTTCATCTTTTAAAAGCATTTATTTTATTTATTCATTTTTTAAATTAATAAATTGTAAATTTAGTCCCACCACTATGTGGTATACAGCTGTGCGAAACGTAAGCAGGGTTGCTGTGAGACAGGTCTGTTATGTAAAAAGTGCTGTGGTTTGGCAATAAAAGCCAGTTGAGGATACAGTCGCAACATACTAGTTATACAGACTGGGTAATTAAAACCCAATCTGAAGAGGTTTTTCAGGGCCAGGGCCAGGCTGGTCCTGAGATCTGTGTGCTCTGGAGACTCACAGAATGGCTGGTATTCCAGGACGGCCAGCAGTCACCTGCCACATGAGAGTAGAACGGCTGCAGGTCACAGTACTTCCACCACAGTCATCACCTGTTTTTTCTTCTGCTTATCTACTGTTTCAAACCACAGTCCTGTAGGTGGCAGCAATTTGAATGCAATCCACCTGTGCAAGCCAAATAAGGAGCAGAAAAACAAGAAGAAGGAGGAGAAGGAAGGTATTGTGCAGAATGTTTAGCATTTGCCAGACCAACTGTAGCCAATCCTTTAAGTGCAATGCAGCACTGGAACCATGAAAGGAGCAACATGCACAGCGGCTGTGCTGATGCATATTTTTTGAGGGCATCTAAATCAGATATAACCAGATACAAGTATTGTGACACCCATGCCAGGTGTTGTTGAGTTTCCCTGCAACGATTGTTGTGGGTTAAAGCAGAGTTCATGGGACCCTTGCAATGATTGCAGTGCCCAGGAGCTGCTTCTAAAGAAACCTAAATCATCATCTTCCACCACAGTGCTGAACAGTCGATATGAGGTGTCAGTAGATGCTGTGACTATTGTTTTTTTTTTGTACCATACATGATGCTGTGTATTGTGGTCAGCATCTTCAGTTTAGTCTCATCTGTCCAAATAAATTGTTCCATAGGTGGCTTAGCTGTTAGGCAGCTGATGACTCAAACTGGCAAGTGGCATTTCCAAAAGAGGTTGGTTAGTCAATTTTTTTGCAATTTCCTTACTTCTTTTTTCTTCTTCTTCTTTTCTTTTTGAGGGAATTTTGGACCTTGACTAATTCTGTTGCACTGTATTTTTTAAAATTTTATAAATGACTGAAAGACCCAGTAGGTCACCAGTCTGCACTGCAGACAGTGAAAATAGTAAGAACTATTTATCATATTGTTCTCACAGCAGTCTTTTTCATACAAAGCTAGGAGCAGTCAAGCCTCTGCCAAGCCACTAGTGTCATTGTTTGTTAATTGATTGTGGGCAAAATGATCCCTATGTCCCTAGAATCCTTTAAAAAATTCCTGGGATCACCCCCATAATTAAATCACTTGTTCCTTACTGCATTTCTGATATTTCCTGAAAATTTAATCAAAATCCATCCATAACTTTTTTAATTATGCTAAACCAACACCGCTGAATACATGAACTCTGCCTAAGCAGAGGTAATAATAAAAATTTCAACACTAATAATTCCTATTTTATCTCTGCTACTTGCCTACCAAAACTGTGGTTAGCAACCTGACTTTCTTCTCTACGTTTTGTTTCCTATATTTATCTCTGAACTCTCCACATCAGACCAGTTGGCAACAACAGTGGGCAAAACATCAGAAACTGCTCCTCAAGGATTTACGGCTGGAAACACTGTGCCACAACAATGCTGCTGGTTGAATTAGCTCACTCTGCCGGAGGAGCCGCAGAAACCAGTGGAGTTATAGCAGCACAGTGAATTATTTTGCTTCCTCATTAATGGCAACTGTTTCATTTTTTTTTTTTTTTTACATTTTATTCCCTTCAATGCATTTCCTGTAACTGATATTATTGCTTCATTCCTTATGATCTAATTACTATAATATCAACATTAATTGAGAGGAACATTTTAGTGCAGTCAAGATGTTGAGCTGATCCATGGTTGGTTTAGGAACCGTTTAGCAAAAATGCTGAATACTTACTAATTTACTAAACAAACCACTTAAGTCAACATCTTATATTTCATCTTCTTATGCTAGAAGCTAGAACACATAAACACATTATCTTTTCATTGTGAAGAATTTTAAATTAGCAATCTTACATCAATCTCTATTGTACAATGAATATCCTTTAACCAACAAAGTACTGTTTTAATATCTTTTTGGTATTTATTTTACCTCTCACGTGTTTTCATATATTTTACTGGATTTAAAAGTCTCATTACTTTCCTTTCAGTTATATACTGGTGCTTCCACTGAAAATGATCCTTTATGAGGTTATTCTAGCTCAGCCATGTCCACCTGACTCCTCAAGATCATCTGTGGTGCTTGCTTGATCTTTGGGGACTGGGTTTCGCTGAAGCTGTGAATGGCAACAGGCCAGCATCTCCCTGGTCTCCTAGGACTCGTTGTGTGTTATGTCACTTTAGAGGCATGCAGGTCACCTCTGCTGCATACACAGTGCAAGCTCTGCTCTGCTTAGATCTAGATGACCGCATCTTATGGTACACAACCACCAAAGTGTGCATAAGCCTTTCTGCTGAGGGTGTTACTGGTCATTGTGTTTTTGTGTGTGCACTCACAGTCAAGGGAAAAAAAAAGCTTAAGTGCATGCCACTGAAACATTTGTCCTTAGCTTTGGAAAAGCAAACATTTATCCTGAGAAAAAAAAAGTTTGATTCTCAAATATCAATTGCTTGCATTTTAGTTGACTGATGATTCTAAATTGACTTTATTAGTGAGTGGTTGGTGGTCCCATTTGTGTATGTTGACCCTGTAATGGACTGGCAACCCATCCAGGGTAACCCTGCCTCTTACCTGATTGCAGCTGGAATAGACTCCACCTCCTCCACAAACCTGAAATGGATTATGCGGGTGTAAAAACATGGACAAATGGTGTGGTATTACATTATTACAGATAGTCGAACAGATTTCCACCAAGAGAAGATCTGATGGAATTTTTGGATCAGTTGTAAATAAAATTAAAAAATGGTTACATGGATACAAAGATACAATGGGAAGAAAATTATGTGAATAAATATCTATTAGTTTTTACAGAAAAGCAATAAAATCTAAATCCTTTTGCAGGCTTAGATATTTTATTGCTTTTAATTAAGAAATCCACAACGCCTTACTTTAGTTGAGTTTGCTTAATTTATCATCTTCTCTAAAGGTAAGATGGATATGATTAATCTTAATGTAGCTCCTAATTCATATGGGTTTTTGTTAGTGAGCCCATGAGTTCCTGAGCAAATGATTTGTAAGAGTACTTGTAATGTTAACTATATTTTTGTTTTGATTGTCTGTGCTATAACAGGTATAATCTAAACCATCTGTTAAAGCTTCTTTCTACGCACACACAAATAATCATAGAGGATGCATCCTCTACAAATGAAAGACCTGGACCTGAAAGGAAGTCAAAGCCTTTGCTGTTGCAGCTTAAACAGGCATATGTATGAAAACCCCTGCCAACTTAAAGAACTTTTGCTTTGAGAAGTAATCTGAAACTTGAGTAAGAGGAGGTCAAACACAACTGGGTAATCATGCAAAACTCCTACAAGAGGCAGTTTGTGGTGAAGTGGTTAATAATAGCTTCTGAGGTCAAACTTATTCTTTCCACAGTAGAATTTTTATATGTTCAGATTTTTTACTTACTGATTTAAAACATTGGGAATTTGTGGTAGTATTTTAGTATACAAATCAGGTGTTCACTTGCAGAAAAAAGCTAAAAGAGTTTGTATGGGATATACTTAACATTTTCACATGACAGGGTTCATCATCACACAATCTGTCCAGTTCTGTGTGCATGTTTTTCAAGCCCAGTAAACACATGTGAGCTGTAGAACTAGATTGAAATCTTTGGAAGTTTAATTCAAGTGAAATATTTCATTCACTAATGGAAAGAAAAAAATGGGAGCAACAAAACTGTGACAACTCTGTCTGTTGTTAATGGAAGAATATTGACTTTCAGCATGAACTCACTGACTATTTCATGTCTGCAGATACTGCACCTCGTTCTGTGGTGTTATGGATAAGTGTTGTCACTCCCACCTTCACTCAAACACATCCCCTCAGACTTGCAGCATCCGTCTCATGCCTTCTGTCTTCCTCCTCCTCCTCTTTCCTCTTCCCTTATCCCTCCATCTTATCTATTGATTGGCCAATAATGTGTTTTCCGTGGTAGATTAATGGCGCATTATCCTGACGTGGGTGTCAGTGGGGACAGGACATGAGGGACGGTGTTAGAGACGATGCTAATGATGCTGTTTTAATTGATATCCAGTCTGTGTTGATGTGCCAGAGTATTTATCTCAGGTTTTCTGACACATTTGTAATAGAAATAGAATCATAAAATACTTTATTCTTAGGTTTGATTACTTCATCTATTAAGATTAAATTTTGATGTCAGGAAAGAGCTCACACAACGTTCAAACTTAAAACTCTGCAGTTTGCAGTTTAAAAGTGTTTAACAGCATACCTTCATCAACTTACTTCTATTGACGTAAGGATTCTTCAGATTAAACTTAAAGCCAACCTGGTAGTATTTGTTGTTTTTTTTCGGTTAATTTTTGTCATGAAGTGATGAAGAATGCAGACGTTTTTGTGTTTCTGAATTTTTTCCTTACACATATGAAACTTTGGCTGTTAACTGATTGTGAAATTTCTAAGGAGAAAAGAAATTGTAATTAACCAGCGACAAAGTTAAAAACTGCAAGCATGGTTTGAATAGTAATAAGTGTTATCTTGAAAAATGTTGAGGTGGTTGTATTTCTGCTGTTGGGGCATCTTTGATGTAGTAGCAGGCACTGCTTTGCTAAGACTTGAGGTTTATAAAATGTTTTATTGGTGATTGTTTAGTTGGATTACTTCCTGGTACCTCTTACATGTGTCACATGTCATCTAATACATGAAGTTATCCCACACCTACTCATCATTAGTAGATGTTTATTCTAAGCATTGCATGAAAACTGTTAGAGACACCAGCTGCATTGGAGTTTTTCTATGCTCTAGCCATGAGGTGGTACCAATGTTGTACTGATTTTTTGTTATTTATCCAACTGATTATAAATGTGTCCAGAGACTTATTGATATAAAGCCAATATTGTGAGACAATCAGTAAATTCAGGCTGAGCCAGTTTGGTACCTTTTACCTGTCTCACATTGGATTTGAACTCAAGTCGATCTGTGTTTAACTCTAATGCTACTGTCAGGCCTGTGCCTCCTCCACCAGCCCGCTCATCATCTCCAGAATACTGAGCCCTGGAATGGACTACAATACCCATAACCCACCGGACTCCGCCATCATGGTTACCACCTGCGCTCCCTGATCAGCCTAACAACCAACACCTGTCAACATCCCTATGTATACCTTCAGTCCTTTTCCACTCCTTATCTAATCTTGTCTCATGCTCATGCATTCTCTCAACTGACCGATCTGATTAAACCTTCTTAAAACTACAACCTGCGACTGTGTCTACCTGTTCAGCGTCAGACCTCAAAGCTACTCCTTCGAATATGGACTTTGTTGGTTGCTGTAGCCACTGACCTTTTTTTACACTAACACAAAGTTATTTAGAATTTTTTTTTATATATTTTTAGTGTTGTCAGAGACAGCTCCGGAGAAGGTCTGTCAAGGTCCCAACATGTTACTGTATATAAAGGAGAAGCTAATCAGAAATCTTGAAACCACTTGTTGTCAGACCCACTTTGGCTGTTGTGATCTTTAAGCTTCTTTGTTCTTTAAAGTTTGTTGTGTTGGCTCAACATTCCTCTCTGCCACCTTGTTGGCTATTCGTCCATATACTATGTTGTTTTGAATTGACTTGCACTTAACGTAGTCCTCAGAAGATATGCTCAAAATTGCCATGACTTGTTGTTTCTAAGTTTGCATATCATAGGACACTTTAATGAACATTAATACCAACTGAGTAATAATGTAAAAGAAAACAAAAACAACAAAAAGAAAAACACTCTGAGGCTCTGTTGTTTTCCAGCAGCTACACTTTTAATTAACCCATTAAAAATCCCCGAATATCAAATACTACAAAATTTTAATGCCACCGTTTAACAAACATGTTTTTAATTTATTTGATTTTATCACATTTCTACTAAAGTGAAGTAAAATAAAAACCTGCTCTTTGGAGCTGTATTTCTTATTCATCGCCATCTTGTGTGCAATGAATTCTGGGAGAAAAGAGGCCACTAAGGATACACCAGCAGTAGCATTCGCTGCAGGCCAAATGAAGTGTGGGTTTGTAGGGTGGAGTCAGAGGCACCTTCCAAATGGCACAGCATGCTTGACGCACCACTATGATGTATGAAGTTGACGAACCTGAACTTCGACATGCGTAGACTCTGAATTGGGATACAGCTCACTTCTCATAGCTCCAATTATCGAACGATCAAAACATGGAGTTGGTGGAGTGCAACAGTGCCAGTATGTTCCACGAATCAGGATTCTTCAGCACACAACCCCACCCTTCAAGACTTCCAGAGAATCTGAAGAGTCCTACCTCTTCCACTAGGTGTTTTTTTCAGGGGAAGTTTGGAAGGAGGGAAAGGTTTTTCTTTTCCACCATGTTTATATATATATATATATATATATATATATATATATATATATATAAAGTTGCTGTGGTAGAAAAGGGGCTACTGTAACAAGTTGTGGACCCTTGATTAAAAACCAAACCAGAGTCAAGAGAATTGCACTGCCTGGCAAAAAAAAAAAAAAAAAAAGCCACCACCAAAAAGAAAGACCATGCACCTTCAACAATACCATAGCATTCGATGTGGTATTGTTTCAGTAAGCTTCTGCAATGTCACCATGGTTTATTTCCATGCAGTGTTGGATTAACTTGTTACCAAGATCTTGTATTGATAATGGGTGAGCTGACCACTGCACTTAGTCCTCTCTAGCACATCCCAAAGATTCACAGTCTAGTTCAGGTCTGGACTCTGTGGTGGCCAATCCATGTGTGAAAATGATGTCTGTTCCCTGAACCACTCTTTCACAATCTGAGCCTAATGAATCCTGGCATTATCATCTTGGAGTATGCCCATGTCATCAGGGACAAAAAAATCTATTGATGGAATAACCTGCTTGTTCGGTATATTCAGGTAGTCAGCTGACCTCATTCTTTGGATACATAATGTTGGTGAACTTAGACCTAACCAACTGCAGCAACCCCAGATCATAGGCTGCCCCCACAGGCTTGTACAGTGGGCACTAGACATGATGGCTGCATCACTTCATTTGCCTCTCTTCTTACCTTTCTTCTTAACTTTCCCAACTAACAAACAAACAAAAAGTAACAGGAATTTAAAGAGGATTTTTTTTTCTTTTTTTTTTTAGTCCTGAACATATTTATAACGTTTTTAAATCTACTTTTAGTCTCTCCTAAGTTATTCTTCTCTCCTACAGCATCCATGACAATCACGTGCACCAGGTTATGCAAGTTTTAATGGCATCATTTAGTAACTTCCCTCATCTTTTAAAACAGACAACAGCTACCTTCCTTACTAATGAGCTGGCAACACAATGCCAACTAGTGGACTGGAGTGTGCTGAGGGATACATAGCTGGCTCTAAAAATGACTGAAAATTTTGATGAAATCACTGAGCTTATTATAAATGTAACTGCGATTTCATTTTAGAATTTCATCGCCCAGCCCTACACATCGCCCCCTGCAGCTGTGCAAAAATGAGACACAACATTTTATGAAATGTTGCAGTTTGTAAAATTTTGAATTTCATAAAGTGTCATTGTGTTTCATACAGATGTTTCTTTTAATGAAATCTTGTTGCATCGTCTGTTGACCTTGTTTATAGTCTAAAAAATACATTCAGTGAAATTTACACTCACTTAGCTTACTTTGCAATTACATTTTGGACACCATCCAAACTGGTCTCATCTTCTCTCATCCCTGTACCCTCTCACCTCTTATCTCTGTATTATGCTCTTTTATCGGATTTCATCCCCTCTGGCTTCCTTCAACTTCCTCAAGCAATTTGCATTATTGAGAGGAGGGGGTGTCTAAATAAGCAGATCAATAGGCCATCAAAGAGTAACACATACACAGTCCTTGTGTCTCTGTTTTCCACCTCTAATAACCATGTTTACTGTGCAGCGTGCTGTCTCATGCAGTTTTGGTTTCAGATTTTCTTACAGTGCATTGGGACACCCAGGGGAATTCACAGACCATCTATAGCTAGACTGCACTATTACTTCTTCACATTTTTGGTTTTAATGTGTCTTGTTTTAGCATGGTTATTTGTGCATTTTTTAGCAGCAGTGATTGTTGTTCTTCACCAAATTCAGTCCACATTTTTTATTTCACTTAACAAATATGAGGCTAATACATAAACTATTATAAAAGAACATCAGAGTGAAATCTCCCATGTGAAATCTGTGAGAGGGGTTTTTGTGCTTTCAAAGATATGTTAAAAATCGGTCTGTTCCATCAGCTCGGGTGATGACCTCTGTCAGATGACAGAGCGAGGTCAACAGAGGCTAAAGGAGTGGGTGAGCAAAGAGAGAGGCCTCCACCTAGTCATGCAGAAAGGAGCTGCCAGTGAGTTTTACACAGACACACACTTGGAGTTGCTCTCCGCCCCACAGGAACAGCACCTCCTTGTTCCTGACCAACCAGACCTTGGCTATAGCGAGGCACAGACCCATGCAGAGATACAAACGGTATCAAAGTTTTTTCCAACACAAACACACGCTCATCAACTGGTTTTAACAATCTCTCCCTCTGTAACACACACTACTCCTCAGTCCCTTTCATTCAGTCATAATAACACACAGTCAGGCTTCAGTGCACAGATTACTGTGATGAGCTTCGACAGGCCGTGAGACGGGAGGGAAATGCAGCAAGAATGAGAAAGGAGGACGAAGTGAGAAAATGAAAAGAGCTAAGTAGTTGAAGCAATTATCATTTCCTGCAAGAGGCAGTTATGTGCATAGTGCATTTCTGTGTGAAGTTAAATTAATCAGATTTTGTCTTAAGATATTCTCTGCTGTCCAAAGTGGAAACGATCAGTCTGTCTTACAATCAGCCACATTCAGTCATGGGTGAACATGGGTGATTGTAAGACAGAGTGATCTTTTCCATTAACTACAACTTAAATGTTGGTAATGCATCATTTGGCCACACCTCATGTCTTGGCAGTCTGCCGTCGTGTCTGAGCAGTTAGCCGCTAGGGATTATGGGTACTGAGCGGTGGTGTGACTCGCAGAAATACAAGACAGCACCCTGGACTTAATGGGCCTCTTATGTTTTTTTGTGTGCGTGTTTCAAAAACACTCCTGCACTCTGTCTCCAGATTACACACATTTATGCATGAAAATACTGAGTTTCTATACCAGATCAATAATTAACACAATTTCCTTGTTTTTAATGTTCCATTATGTTTATGTGTGCTATACCTTCGTAGTTTGGATCTTGTAATTGGTGTGCTTTGGCTCTATATCAACTCAATTTAACAAATTATTTGAAAAATGTAAAAGTAAAGCATTGTCAAAGGACTTTGGTAGAGTCAAAAAGCAGTACTGGAAAAGTCAGTTGACTTTCAACCCCAGAAAACAGACAAAATTCTCTTTCTATTAGACCAGTTAAAATTAAATTTTAAAATTAAAATTTGTGTCCTGTTTATGTGTTTCGGATCCTGTTGTTCAATCCTGAGGGATTAAGTTTTAGGACTAATAATGAATAAAATATCAAATATTCAGATCTGGCCTTGGAAAAAATGGGTTCCAAACATCATAACTTATAACACGAGGCTCCATCACAATAAGTTGAGATACATTCAACGCTGTTATTATGTGTTTGAAAAAAAGAATATAAATTTATTATAAGAAAGTCATATTAATGCGTAATTTCCCTCTTAAGCATTTTTTCTATATTTGTCCTTTCAAAGAAACAAACTAGACTTAGTTGTCATGTTTACTATTCATTATGTTATAATACATGATTTATATCCTGAGTAAGCATCTCCTTTTTCAGAGAAATTAAAGGTCTTCAAATAAAATTCCATTTTTTCTTTGATTTACAGTTTTATTGCAGTTAAATCCCAGTGGTACTGTTTTTAATTTAACATCCCACCAGACAGTGTGATGGTTAAAATGTTTTATGAAATGAACAGGAAGTATGGAAGTCACAAAGCTCTGTTTCTAATTGTGGAAAATTATTGTGGTTCCTTATTTCACACATCACAGCCAATGTAAAGCCAATCGCTGAGTAATAACTCAGCGATTGGCTTTACAAGTGGAGCCCAGTTTCTCTTTGTCTACACACAAAGTCGATGGATATATGGGTTGGTGGCTGTGGTTTGAAGCATGACTGACCACTGATATTTAGATATGCTGTCTCACAACAAAACCGGTCTAAATCATGCAACTATAGATCAGTTGTTTCACATACTATTTAGTCTGTAAGCGACAGCATCAATATGGGTGCAATTTTGACATTGCATAATTTAGGCATGCATTAAATAAGCCTTGATTTGTAACCACTTTTTTTCTAATGCAACATGAAGCGAAACTTAGTAAATTTTACTATAAGATCAGTGCTTTTCATGAGATTAAAGAAAACATACTTAATTTGTGATATCAGTTGTACATGAAGGAGTTTTGATTCTGAGGTCCACTGTTTTGTTTTATTTTTTTATGTTTTTTTTAATATGTATAGTTTGTCCCAGACATGGTGCAATGTATGATTTTACAGTTCATGTTTATTTTTAAATATACTACTCAGCTGGATGAAGTTTATAAATGTTGTTGAATTTAGCCTTATTTTATTCCAAAACATCTGTTCTCAAAATTTAGGAAATGGTGTGTTATAGTATACCATTTAAAAGACCAGGGGTTTTGCAGAAAAAAGTGGGCATATAAACATCTAAGCATTAAATAAATAAATAAATAAATACTGAATAACATTAAGCAGCCTTTACTGACTGCACCCAAATATTTTGGATTTTTGCTTTAATTTAAGTTTTGTAAAATCTGTGTCACCTGTTGGTCATTCAGCATTTGGTAGCCTGTAACATCCAAGTACTTTAAGCAAAAATCAAAATGTGAAAACTACTGTCTGGATCCAAAATTATGAGAACTCACTAAATACATAATATTGATAGTTTTGTGTTTTTAGACAAGGATTTTTCTCACAATACTGAATCAGTTCTGATAAATCTTTGAAGACGTTTTAATTACATTTTCAATAAAAGGTGTAATGAGCCTCTTGGCAGAGTGGAATAAAGTAAGAATAGTAAGGTAACCGGGGAAAAAAAACATGCCTGAAACAAAATAAAATATTACATTCGTTTAAATACAGATAATTTCAGTAATTCAAAATTCATTATACAGGAAATGCATGCAAATAGGCTATAGTAATTTCTTTGGTGGCTTAGGCTGCTGGAATCGTTGTTCTCGATAATGATAATAATAATAATATTAATAATAATAATGATGATAAAATACTAATACAATGTAAACAATAAAATGTTGTAAATGATGCTGTTGTAGGCCTCGCTCCTGACTGTCATAGCCGGCTGTTTGCTGTAAGCGGCTGTGATTAACTATAGATTCGGTGTTAGGCCTGTGCACAACCTACAACTTTGACTGAAAATAAATAATGCCGATATACTTATTCTTACATGATATAAAACTACTTCTCTGCCACTGTACTTGCAGTCCTCATAAAGGTTTTAGGCCGCAGGACCGGCCCTCATTATTAAACACCGTAAATGCTTGAAACCTGCAACAAACCACCCAAATTGTCTCTTTCAAGCGGTGAATCACAAAACCCGTCATACGTCCGCGTCATACAGGCTGAAGTACTTGCTGGAGTTGGAGAAGCAGAGGTAAGGCGTGCCACTTCCCGGGTACACGAGGGGCAGGGGCATGGGCAGCAGGCATCTTCCCAGCAAGTTGCTCTCTTTGTACAGTGCTGGGAGCTGCCCTACCACCACAGGCTTTCCAGTCTCAGGGAAATCGCTAACTGGTCCGTCGATTTCGGTGGAGATTTGTCGTTTTAATTTATTCCTGCGGTTTTGAAACCATATTTTCACCTGGGTCTCTGTGAGCTGCAGGGAACTGGCGAGGCAAGCGCGCTCCGCGCTGCTCAGATAGCGTTTCATGTCAAATGTAGACTCCAACTGAAAAATCTGTCTCTTGGAAAAAATAGTGCGTGTCTTCTTTTTTGTTATTATTTTGCTCTTTTTGACTGCGCCCCCTCCTTTGTGGAGGTCCGTGGCTGCGCTGGTGGAGCTGCTGTCGTCGCAGCTGCTGTCCCCGCTGTCGAAGCGCGCCTCCGTTGCCTTCGTCTGGCTCCCGCAGCTGATGACAGATTCTGTTTCTCTGCTGCAGTTTGTGATCAGCTCTGCAATAACAACAACACTTTGCTTAGCCTTATGAGTATGCGCGAAATTCTGTTATCGGTCTGAAACTTAAATGAACTGGAAAACATATTTAATGGAGAACCTCCACTCGGCTGTAAAATCCGTTGAGCTTCTCTTACCTCTTTCATTAAGGCTGCTGTCCGGATCCGGCCTCTCTTGTGTTCTTTTCTTCTCGCTGTGGCTCTGGAAACTTTCTTTACACATCGCCGCGGCCAGTTCATCCTGCAGTCCGGTGGGTTGACAACTATCACAGTTTCGTCCGTTTGTTTTCAGATTGAGGATGTTGTCAATTGTAAATTTCAGAGAGGCTGTGGGTCGGCATGGTGCATCTGCTTTGTTCATATTCTCCCAGGCGTTAGTCCTCGTTTTGCGCCAACTTCCTCAACTCTTCTCCTTTCACTCTAAACCAGGACGTTAATTTCACCACTAACGTTTGGATCCACGCACCATAGCAGCAACCACTGAGCTGACACTGCCGGGATGACTGTCCCGCTCGCACTGCTTCTACACGCACCGGACGGAGCGCTGTGTCGTCGCTGATTGGTTCAACCGACAGTCAGAGTAGACCAATGGCAGAGGGAGAACAGAAGAAGTGAGGACAGAAAAGTGTTGTACCCTCCTTTTCCTCCTAACACTTCTCATCTTCATATCTGCTGCAGGGGGGACCGGGGTCCGGAGCCCTGTAGAGGGCCTCCAGAATATAAATACAGCCGTTTTAATCATTAAATGTAAAGAAATATTAAGTTTGTGGTTACGTTTGAGGTTCCGGACTTCTAACTTTTGTCAGTATATTATACATAGTCGTTTCTTGTGTGTTTACTGTGTATTCTTGCATCATATTTCTTGAACTTTGAATTTGTCATTGTCTAGTGTTTGAACTTGCTCAAGTTATATATAAACTGTGTAAAAATACAAATTTAATATGCAACAAAAAAAACATATTTCTGGCATGTTGCATTGGTTTGTTTACCACATCGTGCTCACTTAAATGCAATGCATAGAGTTTATTCATAAAACTATCCATCTATCTATTTATTTATTTATTTATTTATTTATTTATTTATTTATTTATTTATTTATTTATTTACTTATTCTGTACCATCCTATGGATTTTGTCTTTGAAGCAACTCGTTATAGCTTGTAGGAATGTGAATTAAAATATTCTTTAACATAGTTTTTGGTGTTATATGGCTTTTTCTGATGTATTTAACAGTCTAAATCAGGGAGCACCAACTCCGGTCCTGATTCTTGGAATTAAATTGATCCCCAACAGCTTGTTGTCAAGTTTTGCACAAGTCTGTTAACGAGCTATTTGTTTGAATCAGGCGTGTTGCTGCAAGAAAACATCCAATACCTGCGGGACACCGGCCCTTGAGGACCGGAGTTGGTGGTCCCAGGTCTAAATAAATATTTTCTAAGGTAAAGGGTAGCGCCCTGCAAACAGGTTGGCATTTAAACAACTGGTTATCTCCATTAAACGAACGTGTGAATATTTGCTGTACAGAATATTTATGTATCTTAATTAAGCTGCACTTTGTTTTTGTTAAACTAATCTCTCTCTCTCTCTCTCTCTCTCTCTCTCTCTCTCTCTGTCTCTCTGTGTGTGTGTGTGTGTGTGTGTGCACATTCCAAGAAAAAAAGACTCAAAATGACTTTGAGCAAAACTATAAAAAGTGCATAAATATTCGTGTTTTTCATTTACAGAAATGACATTTTTATTATCTGCAAGTCAGAATCATGAGGATAGTTGTTCTAAGGACTAGTCGTGGATTATTTGCATGATTGTTTATACAACAATAGAAGCAGGTAGTTTAGTGCTTTAATTTTTACATTTTATTATTTGTGGAAAAAGTGACAAAGTTTGAAAATCCGTGGCTTTATATATAAAAACTTGCAAAAATATGTGTATTAAAACATACAGTACATGAACAGCTTCAGCCTCCATAGTCTCCCCCTGCTTGATTGTAGTGTTTGGATAACAGTTTATTATGGAGGCATTTGAACAGAAATGCAAAGAGAGTTCATCACTTTGTGCTGAAAATCTGACACTTCGACCCCTCTCTTTGGATGCAGACATTTTGGGTTATTGCACAATTAATATAAAGAGTGATATTTTTAATATTAACAGTTAGATATGTCAGTCTGATACAGTTTTACACCAAGCCGGTCATCTGTGATCTTAACATGCTCATGGAGTGAGCAAAAGAGGACAGAGTGTAGTTGATTGAGCCGGAGAAGCCCACCACAGGTGGGGAAACTGGATGTCCGTTTAAGTTGAAGCCCAGTGCTGCAGTGGGCGTGGGTCCCTCGTGATAGAGAATGGGCACCCTGACAATCCGCTGGTTCGAGCTTGGGATATGTGCCGCCTCCAGATCTGCCGCAAGTTGCCTCTTCCATTTATTCCTCCTATTCTGAAACCAGATTTTAACCTGAGTCTCTGTCAGTTGGAGAGACGCTGCCAAACCAGCTCTCTCGGAGCTGCTCAGGTACCGTTTCACATCAAATGTCGACTCCAGCTGGAACACCTGACTGCGACTGAACACGGTTCGGGTCTTCTTCTTCCGGGTGGAACCCAGGTCAGACGATGCGTCGTGCTCAGATCGTGCGTCAAAAGCGTTCGACGCGTCCTCGTTGTCGTCTGTGAGGCTGCTGTCGCCAGTTTTCCTGTCCGTTTCATCGCTGCCCTCAGACACAGCAGGTGAACTTCTGTCACTGGTTGATATTAAACAGCACGGATCCTCTGAATTGATTTTCTCTTTTGGACCTTAAAATGATACAGAACGACAAATTGTGACAGTCTTTAGGGATAAAAATAAGATTTTCAAAATATATTTGGCTCTATCAATGAGCTCTAATAGAACCAACCATAACGCACGCAAGAGTAAAAAAAAAGCACCAGAATAAGTACTTCAGAAGTAAAACATCCTATTTTATATTTTATTTAAAATCAAAATAAACTACTGTTTGTGTTCATCGTTGTCAGAGTTTGGGCAGAATTGATTAGGTTGCATAACATGATCCAGACGATAAGCTGCTTTTGCCCCAATAATGAAACAACTGGCATGTAATAAGTAGCCCAAAAATATTAATTCAGGATATAATCTCAGTCCATTCAACAGGTTAATATTTAGTGTGTGTCGCGGGGTATATGTGTTGATAAAAGGCTTCCAGGTGGATAATAATGAGCTTCATGAGCGATTAAAATATTTACTGACACATCGGAGAGAAAGACAGTTTGTTATGATGTGACGGTGCGTGTCTGTGGTACAAATGGTACTAAATGTGCGCAAGGTGTGATGATGACGTGCAGCAGTCCGCTTCTGATTTGGTTGTATTACTGGCATTTGTGAATGGCCCACGCACGTTTCCCTGTACCAGTGCTTTAGATCGTCAGATTTTAAAAAAACAGCCAAGAAAATGATTCAGTCAAGATCTGCTGAATGCTAGCACATGACAAGCCAAGCGCACATTAGACTTTAAAAGTTTGGTTTTAATTTATAGGACATTCAACTTTAAATGTTTAAACTCTCAATATTTAATCATCTGGCCGAATATAAATAAATAAACGACATTTTATATATCTATATAAAGCACAGCATTCTGTTAAATTTCCAAAAATAACACATTGTTATAAGCTTTTAGGGATTTAAGCAGGAAAAACTGGCTAAATTTCCACAAATGTTTAATAATTGTGTGAAATGTTTTGCGCATCATGGGAAATATCATTTACAATAGGTCTACTCGTAAAACGACTCTGTACTCACTGCGTGGTGATTCCAAAGCTCTGAAATGCACAGTAGTCTCCCTGCAGTTCCACTGTAACGGTAAGTCTCCATATGAGGACCGAGCTGGGGAGCTGTGCGCTGGTCCACTGCTGTCGGTGTGACTTGCGTTAAAGTGTCGCTCGATAGAAATGGTTTCTGCGCAGGATTCCGTCCCACGACCACCACCCACTGAGTCCTGTCCATCCCGTCCCTTGCCCAGAAGATTCTCGATGAAAAACGATGATGCTCTCGACGAAGGGGGTGTCTGGTTATCTGTCAGCTTATCTTGCATGTTTTCCTGATGTCACGGTGCTGGTACGCAAAACGCCAGTTGAATTTTATCTCTTGATCGTGAGTTCAGGTGATCCGAAGTCCGCGCAGTCATTTCAAGCGCCGCCGATGTTACGCTGTGGTTGGACTTGGAGTCATGGCAGAGACGAGGATCCCCTCGGTGCCGCAGGGATGAGAGGGAGACAGAGATGGAAGCAGCAGCACAGTGAGACGTCAAGTCAAAGATTAATGAGCCGAGGCCATCCAGCGATTGGACGAGCACAAAAGCAAATGGGGCTTTCCAAGGAATAGAGAATTACTGTCTCCTGCGTCAGCCGCGACTGCCGCTGTGCGCGATTGTATGTGTGTTTGTGTTCACGTGCAGGCCAGTTCCCTCGAGGCCGTGCAGACCGGAGAAAACCTCTGTCCGTGCTGCAGTACGTTTTATTTGGGTCAGTTAAAGTGCAAATCAAAATAAATATCCGCCGGGGCAGAGAACAACAGTATGGGGCCTGTCAAATTTAAAGGGGTTTGTGCATGCGTGCGCGCATGTGTGTGTTATGTATGTTGCCCTTTTAGACTAGTAACAAAAATCAAGTCCACCTGTATTTCTTAATATTTCAGAGGCGCAAAAGGAAAATAGAGTTTTTATACACTTTTACAGTTAAAGGTGCTCAGATTCCCTTTTCAGTCCATAAAGCAATAATAATAAGTTCTGAGTGGATTGTTTTTGTCTTGAGTTAGGATTTCTGAACGCACGTGCGCACTGAACCGTGCAAAAACTGCACATGCGACGCTGGAAGTTGGAATTGGCGGCAGTCAAAGGTTATCCAAACTGGATCAAATATTCTTTATAACTCGGTTCGTCTTTTTCTAAGCCCTGCTAGATTTAATCAGCTGTTCTCCATATGCTGAGAAACCAAGCTTCCTTAATATATGTATTGTAGTCGAAAGGTTCTCCAAGTCTGCACCAATATATAAATAAAATTCTCACAAAACATCTAATTGTAGCTTTTAAATATTTCTTTAGGAGTAAAGAGCCCAACAAATATTGAAAAAAATGCTGCATGTTTTTGAAATAGTTCTGTAGCGTAATTTCTGAGTTAAGGCAAACAATGGTTATATAAAGGTGACTTTTATTTATCACACAGTGAAACCCAACTTAGCCTCTGTGAGGACTGGGTAAGTATGTTTCCAATAGATGGAGTCACCGATTAAGATAACCGCATCACTAATAGATCATTTGAAACATTTAAATGAGTGCTGACGGGCGTCTTTACCCTTTTCGTTCAAATGGCAAGACATTTGAGCTTTTATTTCCCTCAATGGAGTAAGCGGCGCTGACCTTTAACTCCAAATTCTCCCCGTGTGTCTCTGCCTCTCCCCCCCTCAGGGTGGACTTACCCTTTGACAGAGGATCAGTAGTAATGCTGCTCTTCAACATAACACTCATTGCAGACAACAGTAACAGGACCCGTGTGTAGAGCTGAGACTTGCACCTGTCTTGTAAAGTCAATTTCAGTAAAGACACTTAATAAAGCGCGAAGTGATTTGTATTGCGTGTTTAACTAAAAAGTTTAACATTTTTATTACAAACATATGTGTGTGATGTGTAAATATAAATGTAAGAAGGTTGTGGAGAAATTTAGGACCAACCCAATGTCTATTATTAGATTATTAAAAAGCTTTATCAAATAAAATGTCTTATAAACAAAAAAGAATAGAAGCTAAAATAGAATAGCTGAACCAACTTAAATGAATTGTTTCAACTGATAATAGGTGAGTGAATTAAGCTCATCCAAGTTCAGTTGTTTGTTCAAGATTTTGAATCATTGTGACTCAATATCATAGAAAGTCAACTTAAAACATTCAAGTTGTTCCAAATGAAATATTTAATGTATCCAAAAGTAAATAAATATTCATACTCGATGATATAGCTTGAAAAGAGAGTCTTTTAATTTGTATACATTTGCATTATAGTTTCTAAAATGGTAGTACTTGGCTGCAGCAAGAAAAATCCAAACATATTGAGACCACTTTAGATGTCAGACAACAGCTTTCTTACTTTTGTTGGAACTGTGGTCACTCTCTCTCCACCTTCAACATTCAAACAGAACAGATCCTTCCAACCACATTGTTTAAATGTAAATATAACACAGGCAGTAAAGTGCAGAACTCAGATTTATAGTAATCACAAACGGTTAAATCCTGATGAATATGCATTTATTTGGAGTCTTTGCAGTCTTTTCACAATTGATGTTAAATGTTTTGAGTGTGTCTGTCGAGTTTAACTAACTTCAGTAATGAACTTGGACAAACTCTGTTCAGTCACTTGTTACAAATGAAAGCAATTCATTAAAGTTGGTTTTACAGTTCTTGATTTCAAGTAAAATGAACAGGGGTAAGTTTTAATCCATCCAAAAGAATTAAGTAGAGTACATTAAAAAAAAGTGTTTTATATCAAAAAATAGCCCAAATACTCATTTTAGAGTGAAGCTCATTCAAATGAAAGACCATAGGACGAGGTAGGTGAATAAAAAATAGAAGGACATGGCCTTTTTCTGCTAAACTTATTTTTCTTAGTCAAATAAAACCAGATTAAACTGGTTAAATGCTGGAGAATCCCTTATACATTTTTTATTTAGTTTAATAAAACTGATATTAGTGCTTTAGATGTTTGTTTTTTTGTCTTTGCTTAGAGGATGTTTATTCTTCACTAACAACAAGCATCGGGTCTTGAAGATGTTATGTCAGTCTTCCCCGAATATAACATCCATAGTCTCCGAACTTTCTGGATTTCTCATCACTTCCATTATGTTCATATAATGAAGTATTCCTGCCTTCAGGAGCACAACATATGTTGCTCTTTGATGGTGTTTCTATTTAAATAAGTGTGTGTGAACCCCACATTAGATCAAGTTTCTCTGTGTACATCACGCTGTCTGAACGATGCAGCACTCTGGCTGGCACCCTTGCTCTAGAGACCAACAGCCCCAGACCCCGAGGCCCCCCTCTCACATTTCTCTCTCCTCTTCCTCATCTTCCTCTGATCCTCATCAAGCCTGGCGTGCCCTTTGCTTTGTAAGGCCTGCTGGCCTGCTCCACAGCCACAACCCCCTCCATTCCACCACTGCAATGAAACGGTTTCACCACACAAAATCGTATCATCAGCATCTGCTCAAGGAGACAGCTGCATCAAATTGAGCATGTTTCTCCAGTTGGCATTGGTGAGTGTGTCCCATCATCCCTCTGTGCTGCCAGGCTTGTGAGGAGTGAAATTGTATTACAGTTTGTCTCACTGTCATCCAGAAAGAAAACAGAAGTCCCCTGTGAGACAGCAGCCAGGTTGAAATGCATGCTTGTTGAGGAGCAAATTGGCTGTAATGTAATTACATGTTGTAGTACACATACCAACATTAAATCTATTTCCCATATGGAAACTGGCTTGATCGAGGAAAGTTTTTATGCATGCTTTCACTACATGACTAAAACATTTGCAGATTTTTAAGGCATCACTCATTTTATAAGACCAATTAATCCTTAAAGTGTCAGTTTAATGGCCATGGAGTCTGGTGCTCTCAGTAAGGGGTAATAGTCAATGAAAATGGAGACAGTTTGACCTAGTTCATTTACACTGGAGGCAGTGAGCGAGGCAAGCAGAGACAGAACGTCTCTCCTCTGGGGCACCTCACAACTTTCTTTTCAGTAATACTCCATCAGAAATATCAGACAACTAAACATATAAAGTTCATCAGTTTGAAGCTTTCAGTTTTGTAACATTCACACACACCAGAGATCTACAAATACAAGACTTCTTTAAGTTAAAAGGTTCCCCCTAATGGTAAAGAGCATACATTACACTTCAACAGTACCATGCAGGAATCACAGAGGTTGAGCATCTCCAGAGCAGCTGGCCAAACTACTGAACACTGTTTGTTAGGAAGGTACCAAAAACATCCTTCTTGTAATTTGATAATTTGCCAGAAGAGATTAATATTCAGATCAGTTGCCATGAAGCTCAACAAACTGGAAGCACAATAAAACAGATCTTGACACTAACACACAAGTTAGATTAAAACAAAGAAAACAAGCAAACTAGATTTTTTTTTTTTTTTTTTTGTAAAGTCACATTTTGTCAGTTTCTAAAATATGTAATTTTTGGTTATTTGCCAGTTGAATGAAGTATTTTCCTTTGTGATCTTGCCAAACCTCAGACCTCATGTCCTTTTTGAGCATTCAAACAAAACATCTCATTGCATACTTTTTCTCACTGGTGAGCCAGCTAAGCCTAACTGTGCTAGCTCTGGCATTAATAATTCACTGTACGAATAGGTTGATGCTGCAGAGTTTGTTCTAATTGATATTAGCCGAGGTGAGCATTCTTGGCCAGACTGAGTGACGCCAGCAGACCAGCATAAAGTGGGCTTTAATTGCCCATAATCTCTGTCGTTCTCTTTCCTCTCAATGCAAGTCAACAGCATACAGTCTATGAATGCCAGAACTTAGGGAGGCACTTTTAGCTCCATATCAGGGTGAGCCTCACAACAATGCTTGGATGAGATTTTCAGCTCAGAACTTCAATCACTTGAGAGGATTTGGGGATTTTTACACCCACACAAACTGGACTGGAATTTCAAGTCAGCACATTCGTATTTGCAACCACAAGCAAAACAACAAGTTTATTCCTGTGTTTTCTTTCTAGAAACAAGTTACTCTTTTTGAGAAGACATAATATAAAGAAATTAAAAAGGTATCACATCATTTCATTATGTGTTTGTTCCAAGACATATTTTTATCTCTTGGGATATTCAAAATGTATTCAGAGAATATTATAACTTAGTCCACTTTGTTGCAGTAAATCTATATAATCACAGGGTACTTTGTTCCACTCATCCAGAAGCAATAGTCATAAGACCATCACATTACAGTGTTAAAACACAGATAGCTTAACTGCTGCACCAGACTGTGATGCTTGTTCAATAATGACTTTAAAATTAATTAGTCCGGTAAGACAATGAACAACGTTAAATAATTTATAATCCATTTGGTTGTGAAACAAAATGTAACATTTACAGCTGCTGTTCAAGCCAATTCTGCAGAGAATAGATTAAACCACTTTCATGCAACATTTGTCCTTCTCTTTTTTACTTTTTGTAAAGAGAAATATAATGTTTGAAGACACACACTGCTGCATTTCTCCTTTAAAAGAAAATAAAGTTTAACTACTAGGCTTTTACAGCCTCTTTATGTTTCTCGTTTGCTTGGAAAAGTTCACTGAAATAAGTTATGTTTTCATTTCATTTTTAGATTTCTCTTTGTGTTCATCACATGTATGCATTACTGTGAGTGACCAAATATGAGATGAAGAGGTTTTAATTTAACCTTCTTTGCTTTGTGGAATTCTTGAGAAGCAGATGTTAAATTTTTTGTATATGACTAAACTGTTGTTGAGCTGTAGGCCTATTCTTTTGTTGCAGCTATAGAATAATCCTAACAAATACAGATTTTAACGTGTTTAATGGTTTAGAGAAAAGCAAGTAAGCAACTTTATTAATATAGCACATCAAGGAGTGTTGTACATTAAGATAAAATAGATAAAATACAAGAAATAAAGAACCTGCTAAAATTTCACAAACACTAATGAGTAATCCTGCAAGAAATCCAACAACGAAGAATTAGCTTTTAAAAAATAAGTATTTACTTTTATTTAACAAAATTAAAAAATATATGTTAGTATAGTACGTCAGTAACTTTTACCGGTTAAACTCAATTTCTTTTTTTTATGTACTAGGCTATGCCAACTTTATTTATTTTTTAAACAAATATTCACATCTTTTTCTGGTTAGTTGACAGTCCATTAACACGCTTATCTCATCAAGCTGATTAAGATGTAAGAAAAGCATTTGCATTGAGACCCGCAGCCGCTGGATTTTTCTAAAACGATAACATGCATATAATCCCGCCTAGAAGTTAATTCACAAATCAAACATCTAGCACATGTTCCCCCTGACTTTAGAAAACCTGTCAGGTGAGTTTAAATTCTATCCTGGGTTAAACTCAGACTACAATTGCCAATTTTTCGACTTACAAGGCCTTAAGTGTCTGGATGATTTCTTACGGGAATGTCCGTTTGTTTAACCTCTTCACGGTACGTTAACCCCTGTCAGGACGGACTCGTCAGTCCAGCACAAAAGGACTGAAAAGCGGGGACCTTTCGCCCTTGGCGGCCTTGTTCAAACCTAAATTTACTCCACACACACACACACACACACACACACACACACACACACACACACACACACACACACACACACACACACACACACACACACACACACACGCAAAACAAACACAAAAACGACGTCATAAATTCGCAGTTCCTCGAGGCTGATGCGGCGTTTAGAAACTCGGATGTTTACATTACCTGTTAAACATGTAGTCTCTTTATCTCTTATTTTCACCATGTATCAAGATATAGTTGCTATAGCGACACCTGAAGCTGGATAAGTTTTGAGATGACTGCGTATCATTCAAGCCTGCTTCATAGCTGGCACGCGCGAGCTGGGTACGCGCAGGCATTTGTTTTTATTCTTTATATGAGCAGGAGTGAGAGAGAAGGAGAAAACAAGAGGGAAGAATTAAACGAATTAGAGCAGGTAAAGTCTTATTTTTAAAGACTAGATTAGACTACAATGTCAGCGATTCGATCAGTGAAAACAAGAGTAAACTGAGAATTAAAATACTCTTCCATTAAATTCACTTTAATTTGATGTCTGTAAATATCAGTCTGCGAAACTACAGCCTTGTGTTTTATATTCTCTTTACACTGAAATAACTTAAAACTTGGCGCACTTATCAGATGACAGTCCAACGATCTCCAGGCTGAACTGCACCGAACTTCTCAGTCTTTCAAGATTTAGGCTGAAGCAGCCTCGGAGTAACTAATGAAAATGTATAAATAGCAACAAAATCAGCTGGCCCGCAAGATTAAATGCCACGTGGTCAAAAGCTCTGACACAGACGTACGAATAGTTGTTTTTTAGATCAATCAATTTAGACCTGTTTTAAAAGCAAAGGTCTTGCTTTTTATGTGTTGCGCAACACGGGGTGTCAAAAGATCAGGATCTTTTCAGGAAGGTAAAAACGAATCAATCTGAAGTTAGACAACCTGAAACATCGCTATTGCGTCTTTGTCAGTTTGGATGGACACAACGATGTCCTCTCTAAGTGTAATTTTACTTTAAAATATCTTACCAAGTGTGAAACACCTGACTCAGGGACTTGACCTCCCGCAATGAGCTTATGACAAAACAGATCCGTGTGCACAAATGGCCTAAAGATCTGCAGAAATAATCAATGTGGTTATATAAAAATAATTTTATAAAAGAGGTTAATACGGAGAGAAAAGGGGAGACAGTTTTCTTTTCTCTGTCAATTTGCCTGAATAATCAAACTCTTGTATAACCAAAAAAATGAAAAGCGCCATCATGCCTCTTTTAAACTACAGCTGTTTTCCCTGCTGTATAAACGGAGGCTGATGGTCTTTCGTCCCTTGTAAACGAGCGTTATTAACCATGCTGCTTTTAAATTAGGCCAGTCCACAAAACAAACGGCTTTATTTCCTTCATCCAAAACATTAACAAAACTTTATGTTGGCTCGTAGTTGTACAAATGAGATTATCAGCACATTAGTTTGACCACAGTTACACATCTCATTACATCTGTGCCATAATAACTACATCAAATCCATCAAAGCGAATCGTGTGAATTTTGCCCCTAAGCTTCTATTAAAGGCTCAGATTCAGCCTCGCGCCACAAACTGTAAAGTTTAAACTCAACCTTTTTTTTCTAACATTTGTTTTGAGGGACCACTGAATGCACGATTTACTCTAATGCTCCGTGCTCAAGCGGGGGACTATCATGTTGAACGATTGCGTGAGAAAGAAGAAAAGAAAAACGAGTGTAGAGGGGGAAATGGTGCGTGGCGCGCGATCCACAGGCCCGATTCCGATTGGAGATGAAGGATGGCGGAACGCAGCAGCATCACAAAGTTCATTCATCTCCACTGATGAGAGAGCTGCCTGTTAAAGTTGCTTCACACGTGCATTTCTGAGCCAAACTGAAAACACTTTGCAGACACGACTCTGAAAGAAAATACATCAAATGTTCTTTTTTGTTGTCAAAACTCATTTGGTATGTTTTTTTTTATGATAAACAGGAGTTCAGAAAAGAGATGAAAAAGAAAACAAAACACTGAATTAATTTATGACTATAAAACTAAAATATAACAGAATTTAGTTTTTGTTTTGACATTTGCCCTCGAGTCAAATTTGAAAGTAAACTAAATTATTTTTAGTTGTGATAATTTAAGTTATCCCTTATTTGGTCTTTCTATTATATCTTATTAGTGCCTTGGCAATATGAATGGAAATTTGCTTTATTGGGGGGCTAATCCAGATGTTTATGTCACGAATTCATTGGACATTTTGAGAACTTTTGTGGTTTTGTTTGAAGAACCTGTTGTTTTTTTGTTTGTTTTGTTTTTTTTTATTTTGTTTGTTTGTTTTTTGTTTTTTAGTTATATGTAAATAATGTGGAGTTGGTTCTAAGTCTTGGGTGACCCTTTTGTTTAATCCTCCACTTTTGTGTTTGGCTTATAGTCTTTGGCTTTCATTGAGACCTATTTTTTATGTTATCACACTTTATATTTAGCCTTGTTGTCACCAACACTTAAACTTTAAATTAATGCTTTTAATTAAGAATTTGTGGGTTAAATGCTCACAACCCCCTTTCCCTAGCTAGCCCTACATACACATATATATGTATACTGCACATGCATACAGGCAAAATACCCGGGACTGGATTTATTCTGTTGGTGTTGAGCAAGTTTGTTTTTCCGTGATTTGGGGAAACTTATTTACAAGATCTCTGCTTTCATGCAAATATATTATAATCCACTGAATAAATTATAGACAGAACAAAAGAAAAAAAAAAAGCATTTTGATGCAAAATCCACAAATATATACGGATAATAAAATAGCTGAGGGTAAGTTTGGTTGAGTATGTTTCTCTTTATTTGACATTGTTTAAGACATGATTTAAAACTGAAAATATTATTTGGTCATATTTTCATTTAGTTTTATGATATCACTGCTTTCATGTATTTGGTGCAAGAATCACAACTATGTTACTGAATGAGCAACAACAAATTTTATCAAATAGGAGAAGCCAAGCCCTTATTTTCACCTTCTTTACTCTTTTAAATTCTTGTGAAAAGCTGAATTGTGAGTGGTAATAGCCAGACATCCCCCTCTACTTTATAACTTTAAGGAATAGTGTCAAGAAGGAGGGTTTAACATTTGGAAAAAGTTAAAGAGTTAAAAAGACAGATTTTAGCGCCTCAGATATCGAAGAAGAAAAGGGAGCAGAAGAGAGAAATAGAGTAGAAGAAAGTGAAAGGGGTTGGGGAAGGGGTCAGTCGAGCTAGAAGTGTAGAAAAGCCAACCTAACCTGAAGCGACATAAAAGAGTAAAGAGCCTGCTTGTGCACAGGCATGTGTGTTTGTGTGTGAATGGGGGGATCTGAGTGCACATGTGTGCTCAATAGATGCCGAGCTGTACTCTGATTTCTCCAGTCTTGTCACGCAAGGCTCCTCAAAGCTCCACCCTTCTTGGTTTACTACACTTAGTGTGTGTGGAGTCATCATAACCCCTTACCCAACACACACAACAGCAGCTCATACTGGCCTTTTTTTTTTTTTTTTTTTTTTTTTTTTTACTCTCTGGCTAAAGTGATTATACCATAATCTTCATGCCCATATTTTGCCGGGGTTTGGGGAATGTTTTTGGTGTGCCGTCAGTGTATTACTGAATATACAGAGATCTGACCCTCCCCCTCTTGGGACGAATCATCCATGTGAACAGACAATACGCACATATGAGATAAGATGCCACTAATCGGCTTCATAACCTAACGGGGTCATTTGCAACATGTATCACGAGGGAGATATTAAAGGACATGACACTGCATCAAAGAGGGTTAGCAGAGAAGTGGTATCTTTTATTTCTGATTAAACCTGGAGCTGCTGTTATTAGAACGGCATCAGCTACATCCATACATGGAACTTATTACAGAATAGTAATTGTTAAATGAAGTGGTTTATGTCTGACTTTTTCTTTCTCTTTTTTTTTTTTTACCTTTATTTTTCCATGTAAAATGTTTGGGAGCCAATTCTCATTTACAAGCATGGCTTGTTGTTATGTTTTAAATAAGTTTGTCTATTTATATTTGGATGAGTCTTTAATTTAAAGGGACCAGGAACAAAGACAGTTGGAAACAAAACAAGATCATTTTTGCATGATGTTTCTTAATGTTTTATTAAGATCTGATTGATCTAGAAGCCACAGTAATGGTAAGTTAATAGTTTCGTTACTTCACCCAAGGATTGTACTTTCAAATGCCTGTGAAATAAACAGAACATTTAGTTTTATAAAAATATTATGAGCATTTGATTCACATCTCACCTCTCCATTGGGGCTGTAGTTGGAAGATAATCCTTAACCTTAACAAGGTTACTTGGGGTAACAACATCCTGCAGGGTTTGTAAATGAGAAACACAATTAGAAAAATTAAGGCTAACTGCAGAGCTCTGCCCTGCACATTCTGACTAATGATTGGATGAAGCTGCACAGTTTCCTCTCCACAGGCCCATGGCTTTTGTCAAGACCCACGCTGTCCGAAACATTACCGCAATACCTCTTCAAAAGTAACCACACATACATATACTTTGATTATCTTAACTCTACCTGTGCATCACACATTCAGTTGTTGATTGAAAGAACCATTAGATGTTCTTATACAAACACCTTCAGGAACTACAGTGCTATATATCCATCAGCATTACCCAAGTTTTCCCTCTGATCTAAATGGCATGTTATAAATGTTTAGGCATGCACACAAATAACACTAGGTGGCACTACAGTACATGTTTTCATTAGCTTTTCATGCACCTTTTCTGGCTTCAAGAACTGTTCGTGTAATTAATTATTTTTGTTAACAGAAGATTATCATCTGCCTCAAGATACATCCTTCAAACATTACTGACCTCTGGGGACTGATCTGTTTTTTGTGCTGATGTATGATGCTTTTGATTAATCCTTACCCAGTATTTAGATTGTTTGATCTAAGTAAATATTTCAACCATAAGATGGCACAAGTGCCTAAATAATGCAGAATTAAAAGAAACCTGCTGTCCCCCTGATCGTTTTTTTTTTTTTTTTTTCATTGGTAGTCATGGCAACAGGTGCACTTCTCTGTTTCTGGCAAACGGTTTTAGTTTCCAGTGTCCATTTCTGTACTCAATTACCTGCTTGTGTGGGCTAATAGGCTGAACACCTCTTAGAGAAATTCCCCTCTGTTCTCTTTTAAATTGGGATCCAGTGGAGCATTGAATGGAATGTCTGTGTCAATTTAGTTATTTCATAAAGACCATTTAAAATGATGTGAGTTGAACCTAAGTGTTTTACAGTGAAAGTTAAACACACCAAGTGCAAGAAAACATTAAATAAAAGTACAATAAGACAGTGTCAGAATTAAATTAAAACCCAAATTCAGAAAGATATTGTTCCAGTTCAAGCATGGTTAAACACAATGGATTCAGTCAATGCATCATATTAAATTTCAATAAGAGATGCATCTTCAGTAGTTTCTTGTTCGTTATGGTCAAAACAGTTTTTGAGTAGGTAAGTTCCAAAGATTTGGAGTTGCTGCTGTGAAAACCATATCCCCCTTTAATTATTCTGCATGTAGGTTTTCACTTCAAGAAACATTTGGGTTTTAGTTTTTCTGTGGAAGATTTAGCTTGTGTTGTTTCTCCTGCCTGTTTAAATCACTGATAAAAATCTCAGATAGGTATGATCATTAGTTTCCCAAGTAAGCCTCATTAAAGGGAAACTGCTTAAAGAGATTCTTCCATTTTCCATGCAGTATGTAGAAAATAAAGATCTTTCTGAAAATGAAAAGTATGAAATACCGCAATGCCTCACGAAAGGAATGAAAACATTGGATCTTCCGTCTATTAAATAACCTAATAGAATTTTTTACTATTGAAAAATTATATTAATTTTCTTTCACACTTAGGAGACTTTAACAAAAACGGGATATGCATAATAAATTTTATCCTCAGCAGGGGGCAGTATTAGTCATTCAGGGCTGTCAGACACAGCAATTACATTTTAAAATCATTGGCTTCAAAATGGACATTTGGTGGAGTGTGGTCAACATGGGTGTTTAATGATCATGTTATATTTTTCTCGGATGATAGATCAAAGTTAGTTTACCCAATTAAAACAAATCAGCAGAGTGGGGGGCTCAAGGACCACACAAAAGTTTGCAGTTCATTGCTCCGAACTGGTGAACGTGCCTTAAACAAAAACCTGACACCCAGAGAACGACTTGGAAAACTCAGAAACAGCTGGGAGGACACAGTTCACACAGTAGTGAGACAAGATGAGCCTGACATGCCAATCTATAAAGTTAGGACAGAAAGAGGTAAGGGGCGCTCCTGGGTCCTGCACAGGAACCTACTAATGACCTGTGACCATTTACCCTTTGAGACACAGCCAGAGTTGGCATGGGACAGTAAAATGAAATTGAAAACGTCACATCAGCCCATACCTATATCTGATGAGGACAATGGAGATGAGTATGAACTTCATTTTGAGTCACTCACATTATCCATAGTGCCAACAGATTAGACATTGTATGAATTGGATAAAGGACTTGAACACAGATACTCAGCTGCAGAAGATACAGTTGGCATGCCATCTCCTCAATCAACACCACAGTCTTGCAGAGGAGATCAGCAGAGAGAGTCTAACTTGTGTGTGGAAGGAGTAAACCTACCTGCACTGATTGCCTGTTGTTCATGAATTACACAGCCTTAAAATACGTGCACACTCAAAACATGCACTCACTTTGTTAAAGAGCCAATTAGAGTGATGCAAGTATATGAACATGGGTGACTCTGCACACATCATTCATACAACTCTGTCTCATACATCACTCAAGTGTCATTAGAAACAGATGTTCTCCAACACTCCAGATGTTCAGGATCGCCAAATGGTGCATAGCGTATAAGGGCCTGAAAAGGTCTGGGACAATCTGACAATACCAAGTCTTAAACATCTCTACATCTGAAAGTACATCCATAGATACAGAAACATACATTGAACAACTGGACATGTATAATTGGGTTTAACATGTATGTGTATTACTGAAACAGTAAGTTTGTCCAGTGGAAAAGTTTACTTTCAAAATTTGATAAAAAACAACAAAACCAACAACAACAACAAAAAAAAAAACAAACATTCAAAACAAACTAGAAGCGCTAGACAGTGCAGACCTCTGCCAAGCCACTGTAACTTTTTTTTTTTTTTTTTTTTTGCCAGCATTATTTTTTAGTTAGAAGCTCTAATGTCAAAATTCTCTCCATTATCTCCCCATAGTAAAGAATCCTTAAAAAAAAAATCCTGAATCCAGGTGGTGATTCAGATCACTCCAAAATCTAAATCACTTGTTCCTTATTCCTTTTCCAGTATTTCATAAAAATTTAATAAAAATCCATCCATAACTCTTTGAGTTGTGTTGCTAACAGACAGAAAACCAATGCCTCTGACATAAACTCCACCTAGGTGGAGGTAACAATTTTTGAAAATGTCACACAAAAACTTTTACAGGAGTAAAATACAGTATGTATATATGGACATTTTTGGCTACAACAACAGACAGGAGTATGCTAATAATTGTAATTATTATGGTGGTCTGAATTAGGTGAGAATTCCTCATCCACGGAAAGCTCCAGACGTTTTCCTTTTATTTATTTATTTTTTTTTAACAGGCATTTTAGGAGCTTTGATCTTGGATGATAAAAGAAGTTTGGGTCAGCCAGTTACACAGCAGAAAGCTCAGTAAGCAGCACATTTAGTCCTCACCAAACCCCTCAGACAATTTTGCATTCTTATCCAATTCTGATTCTCTATCTCTGACAGTTTCTTGTCATTATCTGTGCCTTCGTCTTCATTTCCCTTTACTCTGTTTACTATTTCCAGCTCTTTTAGTCTTCTTATTCTTCTGATACTATATTGTTTGTGTCATATCTGTCACTCTTATAAACTCACTTATTCTCTCTCTTCTTTCTCAAATTTCTGGTTTTGCATCTTTCTTCCAGCCACCCAAAAGTGTCTGGATCACAGTCTGTGTTGGTCTAACAGTGATGTAGTATTCTCTGAAGTTTAAGCATAGAAATGTTCTTTTCTTTTTATTGGTAATGGAGTGAAACAACGAAGGTGATCACACACTGATTCTCCCGACTAAAGAACTCTAAAAACTTAAAACAATCCATATTTTTCATGGTCCATTTAAATGAGCTACCATTACTAGGATCCATAAGCTTCAGTCAGCTGCTTTCTGAAAGAAAAGTTCATTGTCCCCCATCTGGTGCCTTAAATGTTTTACATAGGGATTCACAGGCAGAGTCAGGCCTTGGAACTCATAAATAGATAAGATAAGATAAGATAAGATAAGATAAGATAAGATAAGATAAGATAAGATAATCTTTATTAATCCCACATGGGGAAAGTTTACTGTTACAGCAGCTCAAAAAGAGATAAAACAAGAGTTAAAATGATATATTGATATATGAGTCAATGCCTACAATTGGAATTTCTAAATATGAAATTGGCAGCCATGCTATACAGAAAGCGTTGATATTATCAGTATTCCTTACAGAGATATTCCTCAAAGAGATATATTAGTAAAGCATCGATCTTGCTAAGAGGATATAATAAGGTGGTAAATACAACAAGGACTGTGCACATCTGTCTCCCAGTCACTGTCAAACTCCAAATAAAAAGGGCAGTTTTAATAAGTCGAGCACACATCACCATCTGACAACCATTTCTCCAGATTTTTATCACTCATACTTCTACATTATCACCACTGCAGGGGAAAAGGAACGTGATGTTCCATCATAAAAGAGTCATGTTAAAAAAATACTTTAAGACTCATGTTATAACGTGCACTTCATTAATACCGTGTATAACTTTGTAATTGATCCCTCAAACATACCGTTGCCAAATGCTGAGCTGCATTATCCAAAACATGCAGCACATGGATAACGCAAGACCATTATGGCAAGGATATATGTGTGCTGTAGCCATAGAAACAGGCACCTGCCAATATGTTATTTGTTAAGGGATGAGATATAAAATGAAAATATTAATAATAATAATGAGGTTCCGTATGTGGTAAAGTGTCTCGTGGTTAATAAAATATTTCAGAAATTTTTATCTCCTTCTCAGTGAGTACAAATTAGAAATCCAGTGTTATGTTTTGACACCATTACTGCTTTCCACTTTATCTATTCAAATAAAATGTGTCCACCTCAGAGAAAAGAAGTAAAATGTTCACCTCCCTCAAAGGAATTTGATGCAAAAGTTATAGGAGAATATTTAGCTGAGGTTTTCACTCCTGCAGACCATAATTCAAGTATGAGTTTTTTCCTTGCAAGAGGCTACTACAGCTCTTTTACACACAATCCAGTGGGTGAGTAAAGCATAATTAATCATTCAAAATGACAAGTCTGGGGACAGAAGTCTAATCATGTGTGTGTGTTTAAGAGAGTATTGAAAATGGAAGATCTAGGTGTTAAAGACAAATGTGGGCTTAGATACAAGTTCATTAACAGTGACAAAGACATACATATTGATCTGTGTCAGTTTCATTCCTTATCAGTGCTACAGAGCACAGGAGAACGTTGGCTGTGGCAACACATTCTCATTCCCGACCCGTTATGTACTGTAGCTTGATCAAAAGCCCCTTGCATCAGTTTTCAATGCATAGAGGGCCTACTCTGCAGTTGCATATTTCCAGCCATCTCTTTGATGAGCTGGATGACGCATTGCCTCTGCCAGCAGTGACAAGAAGAGGTGCTATTGGTGTGACAGAAAAATATCACTCTCTACTGCAGGCTTATGGACAATTGAAACTGACTTTATAAGAAGGTCAGAGAGGAGGAGGAAGATAAATGCTTGGCTCTCAACCAGAGGACTCAGGCTTTAATCCAACCTTGGCACGACAATTTGTCAGTTATCTTTCTTTTTTTGCCTATATATTTTTTTCTGCTCTTAAAGAATTACTAGAGAACCTGAAACCAAGTGCTTCTGATTTGTGTTGAGTAACATCACTCTTTGTTATCTACAGTCCTGGGCCTGATACTGCCGCTAGAGATGCAGCAATCATTTTTTGGGGGTTTCTGATCCAATTCCAGTATTTGAAATTGCTGCTCATACCAATATTTTCCAATACCAAATGAATTTACATAAACATTATTGTGATTATGCTGTTGTTATTGTGTAAGGCTTCATTAGGTAGTAAACCACACATCACATCTTAACAAGAGAGCAACTGATAATCAAATAAATCCAATTTGAATGTTTTTCAAAATAATTTATAAAATAAAACCTTCTAAAGTAAACTGAAGACAATATCTGCAGTTGCTTTATAATCTTATTAAAAACAAAGGTAGTTATAATTTGCAGTAGCACCTGCTTTATTAATATTTAAGGTCAAAGCGAATGTAATGAATGAGCAGAACAACCCGAGCTGGAGAGCCTATGTCTTTCTTCACCTTCTTTGTGTGAGTCGCATTGTCATGCAGGACTAAAGCATTTTAGCTAGTGGACTTTTCCTGAATTTTCATTGAAAGAAACTGACTGGCCAGAATGATGAATTGGAGCAACTTTTCTGTGGGCTAATCCCTTCAGTTTCCACCTTGTTTGCTGGATAATTTCCTGTTTTGCTGGAATGCTTATGTAGCGTCTGTTATGTTCATCCATGTTGGATTAATTATCAGAGACTGAAATATATTAAATAACTTTATCCTCATATCTGCCACATAGATGAAGCCTCAGTTCACACTTCACTCCAATTTCAGTCTAACATACATATACTGTATGTATGTATGATAAGGCAGCTGGAAAAGGCTCTGTCTACCCTGTGGCCCTGAAACTAATTGGATGGATGAAGGTTAGTTGCATGTTTGTCCCAGACATGTTTTAAACTATCCAGTCTTATGATTGTTATTTCCTGTAACATTACACCTTGAAGCTTCACATGTTGAATAGCTTGTTTTGACTGCTGCTCACTTCCAGTATAACAGCTGTTGCATTTTTGCATATTTGGATTGAAATATTACCGTGCATGTAATAAAACTCACTATTAATGCACTTTAAAGGTCACTATGTCATATTTTAAAGAATTCCATCTTGAATTGTGAATATATTGTTCTTAGCTTTGATTTTTTTCTTCTTTTCGTAAAGGCTGAAATGTTTTATTTTGAAAGGACTGCATCTCATGCAAACGGCAACCTCCGGGAGTAAAAAGTGAAGCCTACGCGAAAGTGCAACAAAATGCACTTCACCCCTCATCCGCTATGGTCTGGCACCAAAACAGGGCAAATCCCCATAGACTCCCATGTTAAAAAGAGCATCCTCACAGCAAAAATAAACATGTTTAAAGCCTGGTACAAAAATACATTTTAGGATTAATAGGTTAAGTTTACCTTCATGACAGCTGTGAGGGACAGTGGTTTTTAGCCGGCTAACAGCGCACCCTAGCTTTAGCCCGCCTACCTCCGTTAGCTGGTTAGCTACTGTTAGCTTGAGGTTAGCTTTTAGCTACAAGACGCTCGGAGTTTGATGGTTGTCAATCATCCACCCCCACCTTCACAGTCCCCCTCTCAGCTCGACCGCTTTGCCCATTTTTGGATTTTCCAGGACTAACAACACACCTGACTCTGCCAAAATGGCGACGGTAGGGACCACCCAACAAGCGTATTCCACAGAGATAAAATACAGTTAAAAGATACAGTAAAAGGCACAGTACCAGTCTTAGCACAACTTGAAAGTGGCAACAAGGTAAATGCATATGACTGCTTTACAGCATGTAAGAAATCTGAAATTATTATGGATGTAAATGTTGCCAAACTGTGATACTACAGGGTACTAACAAAGTAGGTTTTGTTAAAGTTAAATTTTACTATATATTTCTAAATCTAAAGGTATGTTCCCCACCAATGTTTTTTGTGGATGACAAACTCACTCTCCACCGAAAAACAAAATTTCGAAGGCCTTATTGTCTGTGTTTTAAAAGAAAAAGTAATTTTATTTGACAGTGAGCAACAAAATGCTTTGCATTGACATGTCATTTATGGTGACAGCCAGTCTAGACATGATTTGACTGTCTGGAAAGAACATGCAGATAGAAGAAGAATGGCAAGAAAAGTTTATTTTCCAATGCATGACAAAATATTGCTGGCATAAATTTAAAAAAATGTTGAAGCAGCAATGTGTGGGCTTAAATTAGTTATAAAGGATCTCCAACAATCATGGACAACATGAAGAAATGTTAAAAAAACAGTTTGGAAACAAATGAGATGTGACTGTCGTAGGGGTCTGTGACCTGACGGAAACATGAGAATAAAGGTTTTGTGCTTGTCTCTGTAAGTCTTGTCAGTGCATTTGTGATGATCCCCTTCACACTGGCAGTGGAGAGACAGCTTCTTGGTTGCTCATTGGTTTGGTTCATATATCAGTCCAGCGCTGGTAACAGAGAAACTGTAGTAACCTAATTAACTATCATAGAATTGTTTGATCTGCATGTTTTACTCAGCATTCACTGTGCTCTGTGAAAGATTCACTGGAAGTCAGAGGTAAAAAGACAACACGCAAAAGGTAAAAACTCTGAATCAAAGACAGTCTGCTCCTCTGGGGAGACACTGCTCATCATTGAGGAAACAAGCTTGCGTCTGTCATATTTTCCGTATCTATGCATTTGGGAGAATTTGCAGTTTTCCTGCTTCTGATCGACCAAAACTGAGACAAATGAGCAACTAAATTTAGATCGAAGCAGCCACTGTGTCTCAGCTCCCAGGGGGCTGTATCACCCCGATACATTGCTGCAGAGGAGCAGCTCTGAGAAAAGCATGCAGTTTGTGTGAACTCATGTCACTGCAAGTCAGTTTTTGACACATTGTCATGTGCAAAGCAATTAAGATTATCTGTTAGTGTGGCCCAGTTTGTTGTTACTCGAGTATAAGAAGGAAATATTTAACACTTTAATGCCTTATGCATCATATTTGATACAGTTTCTGAGACATTTTGCATTATTTTATGGTAAAAACTTTCTCAAATCCCCATTGTATACAATCTGCTGTTTGTCTTTTGCCCCCTAGTGGATACCTTTCGTACTACAACGATTTTGACATATCATGCGGTAATAAACAGTAAATATACAAACATTATTTTTGTTCATTTCATATGCAAACAATTTATATTTTCAATCTGTTTTTTCTTGGGTCAGGCTTTAAAGGGTTAAAGTCATACCCCCTTTCTGCCTTACTTTGTGAACCTTAACTCTAGTTCACAGTGTTAATGGAAATACAACTGTGACCAAATCATTACACAGTCTGAGACTATTTAAAAAATGTTGATCATCTAGAATATCTCTATTCACTCACCTTTAATAATTAGCCACCCTTTTAAGGTAAGTGTTTTAGATGAATCCAGTAAGACTAGAAAAGGTGGTAACAAGTAATCTGTAACTTGATGAAAGAAGCCAGGGACAGATGAGTTAAATCTTCTTAGAAATACAGATCTCTGGGTGAAGAAATAAATATTAATAAGTTTTAGAGGATTTTTCTTCTTTTTTTCCCCAGTTTTTCTAAATTGCTAAAACACTCAACTCTATTGTCTGAACCAAATACTTAGTTGCTTGAACCCACTGATTAAATCAATCACTCTTTTGGCAAAACCATCAGGTTTAGACATGTTTAGACACAACTTAACACATTTTCATTGTGATGCACCTGTGTTGCATTATGGTGAGCACAGGTGGCAAAAGTCAAGCACAATTAAAGCACAAGTGTCACCGGTTGAAAACAGCAACTCAAAATCGATCGCTTCTGGCTAATGATGTGAGGGAACATATATAAGCCAGTTCAGAGAGCACTGGTTTGTGAGGCTCTTCAGTGGATAGAAATCTGAGAGGAGGAGTTTGTGTGAGAGGTGGTCAGCGAAGACAAAGAACATAATACAACGGACTGTGTATGAAACAACCGAACAGATGCCCTTTGACTGCAGCTCAGACAGTCAAAAGGCAAAGATTCCAGTATGTATGGGTTGGTATATATCCAGAAACATTTAATATTTATTTACTGTTATTTACTGTTGTGGCCTAAATCACTTTTTTTGTATCACTTATAAAACTATATATATTTCTACAGAGTTTTTCAACTGGATGCAAAGACACCATGAATACATCTACATGGATGAAGCTGGGTATAATCTCACCAAAAGGAGAAGGAGAGGCCGTAGTATGATTGGCCAACGGGCCATTGTTGGTGTCCCTGGGCAGCATGGTAGCAATGTCACATTGTGTGCTGCCATCAGAAATCTTGGGGTTGTCCACCATCATGCCAGCCTAGGGCCCTACAACACTCACCTTCTCCTCATTTTACTCAATCACATGGGAGATGCTCTGTTAGGGCAGCAGGATGAACATCCCATCTATGTTGTTGTTTGGGACAAGTTTTTACAGAACCCTTCAGGTTAGAGAGTGGTTCAATATGAACCAAGGTTTTATCAAGCTTTGCCTTCCACTGTACTCCCCTTTCCTGAACCCCATTGAAGATTTCTTCTCCTCATGGCAGTGGAAGGTATATGAACACCAACCTTACACCAGGGTAAATCTCCAAGTGCTAAATGCAAAGGTTCTTTGTTTGCAAATTTGTAGCTTCATTTCCTGAGCATTGTGTTTTCTATTTTTCTATGTAGTGTTTAGTGACTGCTCTGTCGTGGTTTTAGTTTTGATTGACTCGGGGCACAATTTGACAACATAGTTCAGTTGTGGGCACAGATTAAACTGTTTTGAGGTGAAAGTTTTGTTTTGCAAGAGTCTGAGGTTTTTTTGTGAATGCAGCTTGAAAATTGGGTTTTGTGTTCAGTTTGGAGAAAAGGAGAGAAGCTTTTGAGAAATGTGTCTTAGCAATCGAGGAAAAAACTGTCATGCATCCTGTCCAGCATCGTAGCAGCAGAATGATGGTCTGGCTGCTGTGTTGAGCCGAACAAATTTGCTTTGCCAAGGGGAGCTTTATGGCTATAAGGCTCCTCTTGATAATCTGATTTTAATTTTTTCTTTCTTTTTTGTCTCTATTTAAAATGATGGAATTTATGTAATCTTGCTGGACCTAACTGGAGGGGGAAATAAAAATAGGAGAATAATGAAGAGAAATAAAAATGAAAGTAAAAAAACAAAAAAACAAAAGAGGAGACAAAGACACAGAAGGCAATCCAACCTAACGGGGCACCATCAACCACTCCCCTTCCCCACCCACCCATTACCCCCATCTGTCCACCCCGTAATAAGCTTCAGAGCTGACACGACCACAGGTTTTAAATGGGACATATGAAGCAAGGTGTTGCATGTTATGGTCCATGGTAATTTGAGATGGACATTAGTGAGGTTGATGATTCTGTTGATCTCAAAACGGCCAATGAAACGGAGCGAGAGCTTCTTAGATTCAGTCCTTAAGGGAAATTTTCATAAAGACAACCAGATTCACTGCCCAGGATGGTAGATGAGGGGTTGAGCACGGTGCTGGTCAGCATATTTCTGTTACTTTTATGTGGACCCCAATAAAGCTGCTTGGGTCGCCTTCCAGATGTTTCTGCAACAGCTGAGGTGACACTTAATCGAAGGGACAGCCAGGACAGCTCACATGCAGACTGGTGAACTCGAACTCCTTTACTTCATTTCAGTAACAGATTATTAAGTTTAAGTATTTCTCTCAGTGTTAATGCTAGTAATTTGCTCACTTCTGACAGCTGGTCCTCTTTTGCTCCTGTTACCTTACAGGACATCAGTGTTCTGCTTGGTGATATGAAACTGATTTCAAGCCCCCATGTTGTCCTTGATACTACTTTATTCATCAGTGTCTTTGACTCCATTGGCCCTGGTATTGCGGATATGATAAATGCCTCTCTTCATACTGGCACAGTCCTCAGCTTTTTTCAACAAGATGTGATTGAGCAGATTTTACAGAAATCACATTTGAATCCATCTTTTCCAAATATCCAAATGACCTTTTATATCAAAGATTTAGGAAAATATAGTAGCAGAATAACTTAATTTCTTGGAGAAAAACAATTTAGAATCTTCCATTCTGGATTTCAGAGATTACACTTCACCTTACGTAAAGTTTCCAGTGATATTTTCATTGCAGCTGACTCTGTAGAGCAGTCTGTACAGTTTTGATTCTCTTAGACCTGTCCTCTGCCTTTGAGATCCCTTTCAATGGGTAAAGGATAGGCAAAAGGTAAAACAAAACAAAAAAAAAAAAAAAAAAAAAAAAAGAAGAGGAAAAAGAGCAAGAAGTTTATAACAAAATAAAATGCTTGAAAGCGCATAAAAAATAATTAAATGAAAAATAAAAAAATAATGGCATTAATCAATTAATGTATGCCCAGCATTAAAATAAACAGATATACTTCAGGCTTCAGGTATAAGTTTAACAAGACCCGGGATCTGATGATCGGCTCTGCAACTTATTCATCTGGACTGAAATTGGGGTGTGTTCTAATTATTCAAGTGTTTATGTGTTTTTTCCATTTTGTTTTTCTTTTCATTTCATGTGTTTGTGTTTATGCTATGTTCTGGTACTGTCTTATAAAAATAAAAATAAACATAAAAAACGCAAATGATTTAACAGTGAACTAACAAACACTCTTTCTGTATCACTTTAATTGCATACTCAATTTGTTCACCTTATAACTCCTCTCAAAACAAAATCTCAACGAGACAAGAAAATTCATTTGAATTTCATGAGTGTGCTTTAAAGGAACGCTGAATTTACTACTTCTAGGCATGACCCTAAACTCACCAAAAGGCTGTGATTTTATGAAGTGACCATTGCTAGAAATATACACGAAACAGAGAAGGAAATGTGTGTGCTCTTATATAATGTGGTCCAAGTTTACAGTTTAACCAGATTAGAAACAAATTAACATAAAAAAATCAAAAAGCAAAACAGAGACCCAACGAGGTCAACACAATTAACATTTAATGTAATGAAGTTTAATTTAAAGTTCACAAAGTCAGCAGGGTTGACCATGAAAATGTGCAGATGATTCGTTTGTGGCCAAAACACTGTCAGCAGTGCTGAGTTGAGCAGCACTGCAGCAAATTTTTTATACCCCAGAAGAAGCTGGCAGACTGCTGCTTCAACTATTTTTCCTCTGAGATGTCTCACCAACAAGTGCAGGAAGATTAAGTCTACTATTTCATGACAGGAGAGTGATGATGTAGTACAACATTAAAGATACAAAAGCATAAAATGTGATTAATTTTACATGAGCTTAAGACCAGAACAAGATTTTTATTGTAAGGGTAGAAAAGTTGGAATTAAAGATGAAACATAAAAGAGAAAAACTCAACAAAACAAATGTACATCCAGACACTTCAAAATTATTTCTATACATAAAATCCTTTTAAACGTTGACAAATACTTTATTTATAATTAATGAGTGGGGAAACCATTTAAAAGAAAGCAAGGAACAGCTCTGAAATCATTTCGAAAGCAATTTACAAAATGTCTTAATTTTAAAAATGTATAGAAATGAATAGAATAAAAGACTGAGTAGTTCATCTCTAAAACACAACAGAACATGCCTAATTATTAAAACTAGAGGAAATACTGTATTTGGATGTATTTGTGTCTAAAAACGACATTTAGTGTATTGTCATCATGGTAACTGTGCCATGTATATTTTTCTCAGTGGTGTTAATTACCCCACTCTATAAGAACCCTTGTGTCAAACTGCTGACAATCCTCAAGATAACAGATGAAAAACTGTCAGACCAAACAATGCTATGGGACTACACGTCAATAACTAGAAAGCTCCCCTGAGAGCTGCCAGCTGTTTTTGCCGAAACACTGAAGTGACAGAAGAATTGTATTTATTTTTGTATACTGCGCATAAAGGCTCAATAAAGCTCCAAAATCACTGGTATCCTGTTTTCCATGCTTGGGTTCTTGGTTTTAATTCTAACATTGACATTAGTTGCTTGAAAACTGTTTAAAAATGACATTGGTATTTTATAATAGCAGCTGCATGTGATGGAGTCATGTTCAACCAGTCAGTAGCTGCGTTTACATGGAGCAGTTTTGCCCCGATCGCACGTCCAATCAGAATAAAACTGCATCATGCAAACACCTCATCTTATCTGACGGATACAGTGACAGCGAAACACATTTTCACAATGCACATTTACATCCACTGCAACACTTTTACATTGCTGTGACGCACGTTAACATTGTAGAAACCGTGCTTACATTTACAAAACAAAAGAAGGATGCCGAAACACTTTTACCAAGGGCTAAACAACTTTATATTTCAGGAAAAAACAACTGTACAAAACGTGAAACACTTTTACAATCTTTGACGCAAACTTACATGTGCAACTGCAAAACATTTTTCAAAGTTCTGAATATATTGATGAAACACTAACGACAAAGCAGCTTTACATTTGGATTATATTAAAGAGTGGATCAACATGACATGAACATCAGAATGTAACAATAACTGCTCTGACATTAACCACAAGAACAAATGCTACCATCAGGGTTTAAAAGCCTGATGGCAGATCGAATGAAAGATGTCAAATAGCAGGTTGTTTTCCTGATAGGTGCTACAAAGCAGCAGCCTGAAGGCCTTACTATGAACTCAGAGGACAGAATGTGGTAACGTTTTAAAAATGATTCATTTACAGCTTTACAGACCAACTGCCTCTCCCACAGAGAGCATAAATCTCTCTGCTGGACACTGATTATTTTGGAGCAGACCTTCACAAAACTAAAAAATATTCGTTTTTACAGACAGCTCACTAAACCAGCAGAAAAAAAGGAAAAGTTAAAACATGCTTATTTGTATACAATATTTGTATCAAATTTTAATAGTTAAACACAGTGCATGTTCCAACAATACTGACATCCTTACCTCAAATTAAACACGTCCAAAAGGTTTTATTTGCTTTGTTTGTTTCCTAAAATTAATGACAAGCTCTTTTGCTTTGGACATGTTAAGGTCAAGGAAGTTTTCACCTCTGCAGGTAACAAAATTATGCTGGGTGCAACCGTGATCCAACTCTGAATCTTAAAGAAAAGGCTTGGTAGAGACATGTTGACTGAACAAAGAAACAACATGAAAACAGTGTGATGGCGGCTGAAACCACACAGAAGGTTGACATTTAAAATACTGTAGTTCATTTGAGCTTCATTCAGTTACATTTCCAGTGAATTACAGAATTTTGGAGCCAGTCTCTTCCATGTACTCACTCAAAAAGTCCAACATCGCTCTGACACAATGTGGAAAAAGGGTAAGACATAAATATCATGATGAACGTATGACTAATGGCATCACCATACAGTGTTAATGTAAATAATTATTACCCCAGTTATGTTGTGTTTAAAGTTGCACTTTGTAAACTTTCTGACCTTGAAAATAAGTTTCTAACTCATTGGATGGCACACTGATATATACTGGGTACATTCATGAAACCATCGCTACCCGGCAGCTTAAAAAACATTTCATAACATTTTTTTTCCAGGTTGTTTCATCACTGTAAAGCCAAGTTTCGCTTTACGGCACCACATAACAGGTTAGCAGCTAGATATTAACACTGGCCGTTTAGTTAGTGTACAGTTAGTGTCAGTCAGTGCTTGATTATTACAAAATGTGTTTTTTTTTTTGTTAATTTCACAGTGTCATCACAAACAATTATGAGACAAATGTCCATGTTGCATTAAAAGTGAGATAAATGACAAAAAACACAATGAAATCCATAAATGTTTCAGGCTACATGTTAAGTGAACGTTTTGAAACTCTCGATGGTTAGAGATGAAAAAAAAAAAGAATATAAAGATTGAGTTCATTGTGTAGGTTAAAACAACAACAACAACAACAAAAAATTCTAAAAAATTCAATCTCATTGTTAAATATAAAATTGTGTTAAAGTCAAGATATGTACTAATACTAGACAATTACAATTATGTTTAAAGCTAGTATGTCAAACCCTAAAAGAAACAACTATAAATGACCCTTTTAGAGGTGAGTCAACATTACAACTTACATGTAACTTTATATTACTGTCAAAGCACATCGTGATGGGACACTGTTCACAATAGCTTAATTAGCAAGGAAAAAAAAATCATAGCTATACCAATTTAAATTTCCCATGCTGTAAATATGTCTTTGTGGATCTTAGTACTTACACTGTTAACTCTGAGCAATAAGGTTCACAAATGGATGGAATTGGGATAAAAAGAAGAGGTGCAGGTAGCACAAGAAAGCAGTGGAGTGCCTGTGGATGTTTGTGCACCTGCCACACATGGATATGTTCTGGAAATCACCACCAGTGGACTCCTTAATGTGGCAGTAAGATTATGACAAATGGCCTGCCTGCAGACTTAGTCTGGGGTAGTCAATCCATAGCTGCTCCATTTGACATTTGGCTTGCTTCTAAATCATCATAATATGGGTGAAAACTCTCAGACTTTTAATCATCAAAGCACCAGGAGAACTGTAATAATTTTTAGTTAGTACTTTTAAACCTTTCTGCATCTGTTCCAATAAGTCAGAGGCACAAATTTAAACTAGCATTTTTGTAATGTTCCTAACACCCATGCACACATGGGTGAGGTGATACACTGGGCTTGTTGTTTCTTTTTCTCACCACAGCAGATTGGCCTTTATTGAAAATGCACTATGAGGACACTGAATACAAAACATTTTTCATCTTTGTGAAGATTTCAGACATGTTGTCCGTGTACTATGGACCACACTATTTGGAGAAATAATGTTCCAGATGAGCAAATTTTTGAGCAGCAAAAAAGGTTTCCATCATCGAAAAGGCTGCAAAATATTACCACACGCAGATAATGGCTGACAGCGTGTGACCATTTATTACATTCATTCCTGATTAACTGAAAAGTGCATTTCTGCTGTCTGTCAAGTTTAGACAGCAATCCATTCACTGAACACAATCAACTTGTTCCTAAGGTTTCAAAATTTACAATCTTTTCAGTTTTTCCATTAGTCTGTATTGAGGTTAGTTAAATGTAAAGCATGTTGTTGTAACACTCAGTGGATGCTTGTTGAATTTTATATAAAAAAAATAAATTACAAATGTAGACAGTGACCTTGAATGCAAATAAAAAGTCAATATACTAAAAATAACATGTATTATTCTCTCCTGAACTGGCTGGTTTATGCCGTTTACACTGGTTAAAAAATAATCTAACCCATCAGTCCTAAAGACCTTGAAGGATGAAATGAGTGCTTAGAAAAAAATCTTGTGCTGAAGGATTTAAAAAAACCAAACTGAGCAGTGGTTTGGTCCTAGCAATTCCTTGATGTCCCTCTTGGGTGAGCTGGATTACTTACATCTTTAAATGATTTTTTTATTATGTACTGGATTGTTATTAAATGTTTTATAATGTTCTATGATGTTTTAAACTCATGTTTATTAAACTAGTTAAGTTTTTGATCACTTTGGTTTGTTTAATTTTCAGCATGAAACAATTTTTTTTTAATTATAACAACGCTTTGTAGGTCTTGTTAAATACCAGAATTACACTTTAGAGTTAAAAATTTTAATTTCAAAGTATTTGAGGGGGCCAATACGGGGTTTATCCTGACAGGTAGTTTTGACCTGGGATTGTTCCAGATTAAATCTAATGCTTTGTGGTGAGTCACTAGTGTGAATGGACGACCATATATATTATGTACAGGTGGGAGTGTTCACAGCTCCACACAAAAGTAAGTGCTTCCTTTTCGGTCTGATGGTATCACTGAGAGATGAGGCTGGCATGTGATATTATGTGCTTCACCCCTTCTTCATCCTTTTGGCAAAGGTTGGCACCCAGTCCACCCAGACTAGCATCCACAAGCAGCTCTGTTTCTCTGGTAGAAATATGACATGATGACATGACAGTGTGATTGTCTTTAAGATTCGGCATTGCAGCTTGTTGATCTGGGCCCCACACCCAAGGTGTATCTTCTCTGGTGAGTTTCCGCAAAGGTTGAAGAAATGGATGAGAAGTCCTTCATGAGCTTCTATGTAGTTATCAACACCAAGCAGACTGTCAGTGGTAGTCTTGGGATCATCAGCCTGGTGAACAGCAACAATATTTTTGGGATCAGCAAACACTTTTGCAGAGAAAATTAAACCAAAGAATTCCAGCCTGGACTTGTTGAATTCACATTTTTTCCAACTCAGGGTGAGACAGCTCTCCTTGAGTCTCTGGAAAAATGTTCTGATGTTACTGTCATGTTGAGTCTGGGAGGCATCATACGTTGACTAGATGATCCATGGTGGGGATGATGTGGCGTTTTCTTTCAATATCTGTGTTTGCCTGACACATGTCAACACAGATTTTTAATTAATCAGGATCTCAGGGCTGCCTCAAAACTTCAAAACTCATCTTTGATGAATGTGGAATGGTACATGTCACTGTGGTTGGACTAAAAGTTTGATGTCAGGATTTCTGTGAAGTTTCACCTGAACGCCAATCCCTTTGAACAATGCTGAGTAACTTTCCACCAGTTCATCTGCTGTGATTACATTGATTAGCCCCAGTGCTGGGGATGTTTTGTTACTGAGAACATTTAATCCTTCACCTTTCTACTGCTGGGCGATCACAGTCATAGATGAATCCGAGGCTGTGTGTACTCATTAACCGCTAGTAAAAAACACCAAGACAGTAAAAAACTAAAAAGACATAATAAATATAAATATAATAAGCCACAGTGCAATGTGCACTGTGCTATGATGTGCATGCTATACAGACTGACACTATGGATATACTGTATATACAATATTTACAATGTAAATAGTAGTGCAAAATATGAACCTTGTTAAAGTGACATGAATAAATAACTGTTAGTTAGCCACCTTGGGTGTCGGCCACAGTGCAGCCACTCAAACAGACCGTTATTAGGATGATGAGGGTCTTTCATGATCCTGTTCACTCTGGCTGTTTTTCTCATGAAGATGTCCTGGAGGGTGAGGAGTGTTGTACGGATGGTGCGCTCTGCTGACCTCAGCACCTTCTGCAGGGCCCTCCAATTACAACCAGTACTGTTTCCGTACCACTAAGTGATGTTACCAGTCAGAACACTCTCCACCACTTCAGTGTAGAACATCTTCATGATTTCCAGAGAGACTCTGAACTTCCTCAGTTGTCAGAGGTGATAAAGGCGCTGAGTCATGATGGTGGAAAAACTGTGACTCCACTGGGTCTCTGTACCTCCGCTTAGCGTCCTTCGCCATGCGTCACAGTCTGTATGATGTCATTTTGTAGCCCTCCATCTTGCTGGTGAGAAGTCTTGAATTGTAGGTAGCAGTGCTTTGTGGATAGATTTGTCCACCCATGGCTTCTGGTTTGGGAAAAACCCGGACTGTCGTCATGGGAATGACATCATCTACCACCTTAGCAAGGAAGTCTGTCGTTACCTTCATAAACTCGCCAACATCCCGCAAGCTGGACTAGAACATGTCCCAGTCAACATCTGACAGTGTCTTGCAGCGTAGCCTCCATCTGGTCATTCCAGTGCCTCACCTGCCTCGTGGAGACCCCCTCCTGTGCCATCCTTTGTTTGTGCTTTGGCATCAGGAAAACTCCATTGTGGTATGGTTTTCCAAGGTTAAATTAAACTTCGTCATTGCTCAAAGTATAGTCCAAAGAAAAGTTTTGCATCTAACTTGAGTTCAAACAAGTGCTCAGAAAATTATTTTAAAAAATTAGAATTAGCGCATCTTACAGTTTAAACTGTAAAGACACGTTTCTTGAAAGCTTCTTTCCTTTTCTCCAACCTGAACATAAAACCCCATTTTCAAGCTACATTAACAAAACCTCAGACTTTCGCAAAACCAAACTCTTACCTCAACAAAATGAAAATTCATGTAGTTTTAGGAAAAATCAGGGACAAGCAAAGATTTCTGACTGTATTGAATAGGATATGCATGCATTGGCCATTGTTTTTTTTGTTAAATGTATCTAATGTATACAAAATAAAGAAAAGAAGAAAGAAAATAAAGATTCTCCAGCCTTGAGAGCACCATTAGTTTGTGGATAGCTAGAAGCCACAATGTGTTCAACCCAAAATCACAAATTATTTTCTCATAGAGGTATATATATAAGAAAAAAAGAGAAAAAAAAAGTTTGGCAAAATATGAACTTACAAAATGAAAAAAAGTCGTTATGATAATGTCATAATGATAGCTTAGCATTTGGATTTCATGACGACTTCATTTAAGAAATTAAAGGAATGTTAGATAAAAGTAAAACACTTTGATGATTGAAACATCATTCTGCCAGCTCACAGGACTAGGGACTCTGAGCAAAAACATTGGCTCTAAATCAGTGTCTACTTGGAGTTAGGTATTTTTCCTGTGCAGCAAGTTGTTACATATCTTTGATAAGGCAATCATTTTTTGGGGCAGCAGCATTACAACCAGTGATTTAAAAGAATTGAATAAATATTTTTAAAGAAGTGTCTGTTCTGCTGTGGAGCCCCTAAAGCAAACTGGGGAAAAAATGCATAAAGAAAAACTAAATAATAAATAATATATGTACTCTCACACAACATAATCAAACAACAAAATGCCCTCATACTCAGGCTTCTTCAGCTTTGCTGCAATAAGCACCTGTACAGACTGTCACTCCTTCCCATTGCAATAACCTTTTAAATTACCAGTGCCAGGAGACGAATTATTTAAAGATGAATATAGATATTCTACATCCACACCCTGAACTGGGTACCACTCCATCAGAGGGAAGACAAATGAAATAAACAACCATTAACACTCACACGCTTTCTTATGGCAGTTCAGAATCAACAGTCAACCACCATGAATATTTTTGGACTGTGGGAGGAAGCCGGAGCACCCGGAGAGAATGCCCACACATGCACATAGAGATCATGCAAACTCCACACAGAGAGGCCCCCACTGAGGTACTGGTTATTTGAGATCTGAGCTGGTAAATTTAATAAATCTGGCATTAGATTAAGCAATAGCATTACTGCAGCAACTTTTCTAGTTACACATGAGATGATCAAATCCAGTTTTGTGAATGACACATTATTTATGGCATAATAATTTTCATAAGTGGCATTTATATTTGCAGTTAATTTTGGCCTGAATGAAGCTTTTTTCCACAAGCACAGCTGTGTCTTGTGGCACCGAACAACTTTCTTGTCAACAGTGAACCTATGATGTTAAATTGTGCCTGCACACATCATACACACAACCACAGAACTTGTGATACTGTATATACAAATGCAAGCACTTTAGAACAGTTACATGTTGAATTACAGGCCTGCAGAAGTAAGAAGCAACATTCCCATATGGCTCAATAAAAAGTGACAAAAAGTGATGTTCTGAAACGAAAAACTCCCTAATTAACCCACAAAGTCTAAAAAATAGCGAGACCTGATAGATGAATATAAAGGATTTAATAGGCAACACTTTACAGCAGAAAGTCAGAGGAGAGCATCTGTGAGCTGAACTTTTGTTTTGTCAGTGGCACAGACAACTGCATATTCACTCACCCTGTCCTCACCTGTACTCTGTGCTGGTGTTATGTATTATTTTTATCTGCCATGGAGCTCCCACAGCTGCTGCTCTCCTTCTTTACCTTCTTGTGGGTAAATGACAGGTTGTTGTTGCTAGTTGTTTAGAAGCTGCATGTTTTCACTCGCTGCTGTGGTTAGTGTGATGCTAAATAATAAACTGATGTTAAAAAAAAAGAAATCTGACAATTAAGGAATTGATGTGACAATTGTAAGGAAAATAGCATTGTGATTATAAAGGGGGCAGAAATAAATAACTGTTTTATTTAATTCAGCTTCTTTTTGGACTTTTTAGTAATTTTTTTCTTTTAATCTGTGATTAATTTGGGTTATTTTTTTGTTTGAAATAAGGAAATATCAATCAGTCAACTGTGAGAATTTGCTACTCAGCTTCCGTTAACTAATATGATTTCATTGCAAAACAGAGATGGTCATAAAGAATAGGTTTTGCTATAAAAATAAATAAATATAAAATCACAGTTAAATCTGAGTGTCTTGGAGGGTGCTGTCGAGTCAGGGGTAGCAGCCTCTTATTGTTCCAACAAACTTTTGTTTAAAACGTCAACTTCCAAGACTTTTGCTAAAAATACTCTGTAGCTACTGAGTGAAGATCCTGGTCAGAGACACATTCTGGGCTCCTGCTCCAAAAAACACAACAAAATTCCAAAAAACAAAAAACCCGAAACAAAAAAAAGCCAAACAAGATGCTTGCAAAGATGTAGACCCATACACAACAACTCTGGAGATTTGTTAGGGGCCATAGCTTTACTCCACACAGAACTAACCTGAATGAAATCGGAGATCTGTAACAAGATTGAAGCTGAGATATCGTAAATAGTGATGGTTTTGAGAGGAGAAATATCAACCCCGTGAAAGGAAAAGGAGACAACCATAACCTCAGTGAGAACTCAGATTGATGGACAGATTAAAACTTTGAATGACTTAGCAGAAGCAGCTAGCGGCTCATCCAGGCTAAAGTACAGAAGCTAACAAATCAAGTAGAATCCCTGACAGAGAAATTCATCAATTTAGAGGGCCGCTGAAAGCTGCAAAATCTTAGAGTGGTCGGGATTACAGAGATGAAAAAAGAAATTAAATGATAAAAAATAACTTTATGGCACAAGTGCTAAAGGATGCTTTGAATCTGAATGAATTTCTTATCTTGGACAGAGCTCATAGTGACATTTTGAGATGTACAGGTAATGGGGAACCACCACAACATTTCAAGGGTCCACTACTGTCATATACAGATTTGGATTTCTGTAGTCTGCTACACTGGAGGTGACATATAATGGAACAGAGAGGGCCCTACCAGAGGAAGCTCAACAGTTTGTGGAACAGCAGTTTGGATCTGCTGCCTAGACGAGACAGGTGGAAAAAAAACAGCCTTTCTGCTATTCTCCACTGCCTGAGTTAAGGACAATGTGGATGAATATATTACTGTCAGTAGACGAGGGCAGGGCAAACGTTGGGTAATGCATCAGTGATACCACCTAGGTGTCGTAAAAGTGACTTCTGTGACTTTGTTTATTTGCTAAGGCTAAAAACTTTCTATTAAGCATTTGCCACTTAAAAGACAGAGTCTGATGTGAAGGGCAGACTCCTTGTTGTCTTTTCTTGGCATACATCAGGCTATTTTGGTCAAAGTTCCTCTAATTGTGGCTAGTTAATTAATAAATGTATTGTTGTTAACGTCTGAAAGAGAATGGAATTTAGGGAAAGGGAAACAAATGAGTTAAGGGAAGAGATGAATGAAGGTAAAAGGGACGATTAAGGGAAAAAAATTCAGTTATTTTGTAATGTTGTCCTTATTTGGGAAAGGAGTAACTTTTCTGCTTGTTTGTTCAGTATTTTTTCCCTTCTCCCAGCCTTTTTTTTCTATTTTCTCTCATTTTCTTTTTTCTCTTTATCCTGAATATAAGCAAGGGTATATTGGTCCGGTGTTAACTTGTTTTATGTGGATTATTATAATAGAATAGGAGCTACTACAGGTTTAGGGAAGGTGTCAAGGAAGCCTTGGAGTAAGGTTCACCCCATTCTTCAGGGTTATATGTTTTGTTAGTCTTGTGGAATTTGATTTTTTTAAGCCCACGGGGATGGGTTAGAGGGGTTTATGTGGGACGGAGGTGCCGGTTAACTTCATTAGCACAAACTGGAGGATCAAATTATGCTCTTGGTAATAAATGCACAGTGGAGGTATCCTTATAACAGATCAAGATGCCTGGTGGGAAAGTAACCTTATGCCCCTGGAATGTTAATAGAATAAATGAACCGATTAAGTGGGGCATGATTATGTCCCATCTTAAGGAATTGAAAGCAGATGTGATTTTTTGGAGGATACTTGTTTGAAAAATGAAGCCCCTGGGAAAATTAGAGCTAAATGGATGGGTCAGGTGAATCATTCTGTGCAAAATCCAGAGGGATTTTTATTATATTGTGTAAGAATTTTAATTTTTCTCACAAGAACATGGTTATTGAGTAGGGAAGGTATTTGATGGTTTTGGGGGAATTGCCTTTTAAACCTGTCACTATGCTTAATATATACTGACTAAACTGGGACAATTCTGGATTTTTTTAAGGATGGTATTTAGCTTAATACCTGATATTTCTTCTACAAATCTGATAGTGGGAGAAAGTTTTAACCAAATTCTTGACACCTATCCAGACAGATCATCCAATCAGAGAATAACCACCTCCAATTCAACCAAATTTATTGAGAAAGTATATATCTAACACAAATCTAACACAAAAATTTTAGCAAACAGGTTGAGAGATCAATAAAGTGATAAACCCTGAATAGTCAGAATTCATTCCAACATGACACTCACCTGATAACATGAGACATGTGTTTGATGTTATGTACTCTCCCAGACATTCAAAGGAGGATTTATTGCTCCTAAGTTTGTGTGACATAGTGGTACGGTATAATGAGTAGTATTAGGGCTGGGCGATTAATCGATAAAAATCGATAAATAGAATTTTCCATTTCTGGAGATTTATTTTTAGGAAAATCGTGATTTTTTTCCATAGTTAGCAGCAGACTTAGCCCTCCCTCCACACCAGAACAGTGATTGTCTGACAGATTTTCAGTGAACTGGCCCTTCACTCACGCCTGGGATTCACCTGTGCACATAACTGCAGTGAGAAACTTTGCTCTCTATGAGATGCAGAAGTCAACTTTAGCCCACAAACCCTAGTTGATGGACAACCTTCATCAGGGGAATTATTTCTGCAGTGGATCCTTTATGATAATGATCCAGATGGAAAGAGATAACGGATGCAGTTGTGTCGCATATTTTTATGTAAGATATGAAGTCATTTATATGGTGGAAAAGATATGACATTATATGCTTTATTTTTGCTGGCATTCATCTGTATAAATAAATAAATGTTTTTAATAAGTTTATTTATGTTTTGTAAAAGAAAAGGAGAAAAAATGGATTAAAATTGGAAATCAGATTTGGTTATAAAATAATCTGATATTTTATTTTTAGGCCATATCACCCAGCCCTAAGTAGTATAGCCAAAAATGGAGAGATTGAAGATTAAAGTTATTAATGTTGTTTTTAAAATTGTAGAACTTGGGTGACGGACGTTGTAGGACCACAGGAAATATAAAGATGCAGTCTCACTCCGGTTGAACACACAGAGAAGTGGGTGCAGGTTAAATATTTATTTATTACAAAAAATCTAAACAGCTAAAACTGAAATGAATCACATAAATAGAAAATATCTATTCAAAAAGGCTAAAAGCTAAATAATTAAACAAAATATGGGACTAGCTGGGGCCACCAGTGGAGGGCAGCCTACAAGGGCAGGGCCCAGGTATGCCACCACTCTCGCCTCATGAACACAACAAACCTCAATGCAAACTTAAATGCAGAGCAGTCTAAGCACAGACATGAAGTGTGTTTGACTGGTTTTGCGTCTTTTGAAAGGTGCCCATTTCTAATCTGCCCCTGATTTTGAGAAGGAGTGACACTTCTCCCTAAGCATCTGCTTAGCTACCTGTTTCTGATCTTCACTAAGGTGCCTTAAACCTACAGGTGGGTCCCAGTGTTCACTGACATTACTTATGGGCTTTGTGCTCGTGTGATTCACTGTGGCTGGTGTTGGATTACTCTAAAAGAATGTGGGCAGGTAAGATACATAATGATTTGTACAGTTCCTATCAAGGTATGCCATGGAAAAGCAATGTCATGGTCACTTGGATTGAAAACAACAGTGGTACCAAATGGAAGTACACCTTTCCTGATTCTGTGACTCTGACCAGTGTGTTATAAAACTAAAGTCCATCTGGCTACTTACTGTTTAGATCTGGCTAAAACAGAACGGTCATGTCCTCTCTTTAAGGTTGTGCAGCTACACAGCAGATCACCTGAACACTACTGTATTTTGAAAATGCAGTCTTCTTCTTCTTCTTTGTTCTTATTGCATATTCTTCAACCTGCTCTGTATTGACAAGCTGTGTGAAAGCCCTCACCTTATTCCTTTTGAGACTTGGAAAAGCTTTTTTCACTGCACTGTACTATTTAATCTTTCAATTCAATTCTTTCAATCGTTCAATAACGTTGAAACCTGTAATGGGATTACTTGGTAATTTTCAGAAACTAGCCTGAAAGTGGTTTCAACCCATCCTAAGTATGTCACATCAGCTCCATTTGCAGCAGTAAGTGTCAAAGCATGCAGTGAATCACGAATCTTGGAAACATATCTCAGCCTCATGGTTAGTAAGTATTCCTCTTTCCACTTTTCATCAACACCTGGTAACCTATGTCCCACAGAGCCCACAGTTACTGTCTATTCATGTAACACTCATCAAGACATTGTTCTCCCACTAATGAGGTGGCCATGTGGCTGTAACTGGTCTGAACTAGTGGGGGCAGAGTTCTGACATTTCTGTTTGTGTCAGAAAACTTTTCATGAGCACTTAACATGCGAGTGCATTTTTCCTTATGCTCAGCCCAGTTGTGTTTCTGACATGCTTTAGAACAATACAGTGTCTCTTTACTTGTTTCTGTTAGTCCAGTGAGCTTACACAACCACAGTTTGCACATTTTGGGGACTTTTTGTTAGTGACGGTTAGCACCTGTCCCGTGGTGGTAACCACTCCCTGTTTAAAGGAGCATCCCTAGATTGTCTAATAACTCTGGCTTTGCACCCAGCTTGAAAACGTGCTCCACTACCACACCAATAGCAGTGCATGCAGCATTCATTTGTGCCTGTTTGCTGGAAGACAAAACATCTCCATGGAACACGCCAAAGTGGTTAAGTCTGCTGGCTAGATCCATGGTGAGGGAGCACTGGAGCAGGTTCTTGGGGCTGGTTTTGTCTGCTATAGAGCTGCTGTTGTGGGGTGGGTGACTGGAAGTTTCTGTCTGGAATAGCTCCAGGCGGGGTGCGGAATATGGCTGGAGCCCAGGCTGCTGTAGTGACTCTTTCACTTGAGATATTTCAGCACTCAAACATTTCAGAGAAGCTACTCCTGTCTTAGGTTCTTGTATTTCTGTCATGAGTTCAGGTGAAAGCTTTGTTTTAGTCTCTTTCACTGCACTTAGTAGCTTGCACATCTTCTTACTGCACGACATTTACACTTGTTGCTGACTGTGGAGTGCTAAACTTTCTTTTTATTTTTCTGTTCAGCCTCAGTAGCAGGCAATATTTAGCCTCTCTAGCAGAGCCTCGTCTGAAGTCTCTGGATCCAGCAGAAGAGGCTGCATGTCTATCCTGACACTGTCATTCTGGAAACCAGCAAGTAAAGTGTGCAGACACATGAGCTATACTAGAGCTGGGTCATACTTGAGCCCTGATTCTGACTATTGGGAAGCAAATAACATTTTCTGCCTTAGATCTAGGACTCACATGAGGAAGCTCTGAGGGGTTTCTTTGCCATTCTGTGCCTCAGATGCTAACTGTTTGTTAAATTAAAAATGAGAGCACAGGATGTATCTAACTGAGTGGGATTTCCCTTCAAATTGCTGCGCAGCTGTGCGCCTGGTGTAATAACATTAATTAGTGCAGCCGCTATTTCTATCTCAGGATAACCTCAACTTAGCCCATTTTCAATCTAGTGAGCAAGACTGGAAAAAGTTAACTTATCTTTTTGGCCTGGTTCACCTACTTTCCAGAAATGTTAAAGTCTTTATGCCAGAATGGATTTGACTGATGCTGAACATTATCAGAAAGCAGTGTGCTTGTGGAACCAGCTGTAGTTATCTGGAGCAGGCACTGTGAGTCACTTGGTGCATCTGTGCTTTTTTTGCATAATCAGTTTGTACTGCTTTATCCTCTAGCTCGGCAGTCAAATCTGCAATTTTGTCTTTGAGTAGCAATAACACTGACATGCTATCCTCCTCTAGATCCGCCACTTCTTCTCTTTCAAGGTATTTCATTACACAAGTCAAGAGTGATATGCATGACTTTGTTTTCACATTTTCCCTTTGGTGTCCAGATATATCAAGAAAATCACAAACTCTGAACAAATTTTCTCTAGTCAGTGTAAGTAGTAATCCTACTACTTCTTCCTGTAATGTTTCCAAGGCTGCCATTGTTAACTGGACAGTTCTGTGCAGGATTTAGATCTGAATTAAATGGGTTTTGATGTTCCGGATGATTTCTTACTGCCCTAAAGGAGACAGGTACTCAACCACCAACTTCCAGCTCTCTTTGCACAGCACTTTTCTGGGTTAGGTTTTAGGGATTCAGTTGCATCAGAATTTGGGGACCAGAATGTGGATACATCCGAAGCGCTATACCCAGTGGTACCTCCAAAATGCTGCACCCCTGAATAGGAGTGGCTGATGATGAAAAAAAGAAATTATCATAAGAGAGACTAGACAATGTTTCCTCATGAGTGAATTTACTGAAATGAGAAAACACCGTTAAATCCTCTGTGCGCATGCGCAGAAGAACAATCGATTCCAGAGTAGTGAATCGTGAAAACACCACCTGAACAGTCTATTAGCTGTGTGAAATTGCACATATTACTTTAAAATTACTTTAACACCATAAAATTTAAATCCTCTAGGGAAATAAGTTTTACTGGTTTAATGTTTCATACATTTTAAACTCAGTTTTTATCATAAGTGATGAATTAACCATTTTCTTCTCTCTCAAAAAAATGAATTGACAGTGTCTTACCTCTGTAGTAAGGGGGCATATTTCAACTTGTCATATACACTGTTAAAATTGTTTATTTTTCAAAGTGGGGTGGTCCAAAGTACTTGTGAAAATCTGGTCTATAATGTACTTTGGAGAATCAGATGCTTTCCTAGAAATTACTTAGAATGGGGCCATAATAAGAGATAATTTTCCCCATATAAAATTATTCCGGCCTCAAAGGTTTCATAGCAGTTTGAACAAAAGTTATACAATGGATTTTTACACCATGTTACTTCTGTGTCAGACAGTCGCAGCATGGATCCATGTAGCACAGCCCATGTAGCAAGATGGCTTTGTAATCCAGACTGTTTTGGAATACACTGCTCACTCTGTTGCTACACAGATGTTCTGTATTTCAGAAAGTGTAGTGAAATGAAAGTAAACGACTGTCTAATGCAGAAGTGGTCAAAAAACCAAAACAAGAACATAAACCGGGAGTCATGACAGAAACAAGAACATAAACTAGGAATCATGACAGAAACCAGAACATAAACTAGAAATCATAACAGAAACCAGAACATAAACCAGGGATCATGACAGAAACAAGAACATGAACTAGAAATCATAACAGAAACCAGAACATAAACCAGGAATCATGACAGAAACCAGAACATAAACCGGGAATTATGACGTGCAGGTATGACGTGCAGTTTCTCAACCTTGCGAAGTTGCTGGGCAACAACGGAGCAAAAGAAGTCAAAGATGCATATTTTTAAAGTCAGAAAGTTACAGATTGCTATTTAAGGATAGACAGTATCTGCTTCCTGAACCCAAATACATATCTCTGCTGTTGATTCTCATCAGAACCCTTGCTATACAATATTTTGGATCGAGTGGAGAATTTTCATAGCATGTTTGGGACAGTCCGATAAGGATATGCGTCCAGGTTATACACATGCCGTGGAAAAAGGCAGCATTTACAGAGCCCTTTACTTTGTGAATCATTTCAGAAGGGCCCAAAATCAACTCTTCCCCATGTGGATAGGGTCTCTTTATCTTTAACACATTTTTTTTTTAAGTTCAAGATAGTATTTTATATCTCTTGGGAAAAAAAATACTACAACATATGTGTATATGTATGATATTCAATTATATCCACAAATCCTTTATTTTAAATGCCTTATATATTTTTTATTTGTTAAGCCTTGGGTAGCTTTGTTAATAAAGGTGCTACATAACAAACATTATTATTTATTTATTTATTTATTTATTTATTTTTATCACTAAGGCATGTTTGACTGAAGCTAATCAAGGTAGTAGTGCAGATGATTCTCAACAATATTACTTTTTACATTCCCATTGATCCTCCAATGGGAATAATGTACTTAAACTGATGAGTTTTCATAACAATTCAAATAAAAAATAAATCAGCCTGATAAACCTCAAATCACCCAATTGGGAAATTATTTAAGTATTTCTAATATCCTTTTAAAAAATTTACTTTGTTTTTATAAAAGCGTGTGCTTGTGTGTTGCAGTGCAGATAAAATAAAAGAAGGAGGCCGACAGACAGCGAGACGGTGAGATGAGTGAGATGTGCGCTATCTTTCATCTGGTTCTGTTCTTTCAGTGATGGATCAATAACTCTTACTCTCCCCCTCTCTTCATAACACAGACCCCATGTAATAGACCATATCAAAGCTTAAGTGAGTGCATGGGTCTAGTATGATCAATTGGTGGGTGTGATTTTTCCTCCTGACAAGAGAAACCATTCATTAGTTGGAACAGTGGTACATATTTTTTTCTGAATTGCCTTTCTTGTCACATTGTTGGACCTGTGATAAGATTTGCAAGAATGTGGTTGTCAAGAAGGAAATAATTGAAAGTCCTTTATGACACAATGGTTCTGCTGAACCAGGTAGAGGTTTGTGCACTAAAGCAGTATTTTCTGTGTGATTACATAAAATTTTGCACATTGCTGTGATAACAGCCTCAGTGACTAAAATTAGTTAACCCACTGCAGTTTTCAGAGGAGCAGATTAAAAGAATGAAATTTATCTGTAAATGCTGCCATTTAAACCAGTTTATTAATCTTTCTAGCCGGAAACAATTCAAATGAATAAGCAAATTATATACATTTTGCAATTTTTGCAACTCAAAGACTAAGTTATAGTTAGTGTCTTTCACCATCTCCCTGTGGTGAACTGTTCATTTCTGGTGATTTCTTCCAACAGCGACTGCAGCAGAAGTTGTTGGATTATTTATTTATTTAACTCCTAGTAACTGGAGTTATTATTTTTTATTCGGTAAGTTACTGTAACATTAAAATTAAAGAAATATTAAGCAGCATCATATCAAATCTGCATCTCCCTTGTCCCCCAACAACCACAAGCACTTTCTCCAAACCTTTCTTTCTTGCACAATGAAAGCAAAGGAATGGGTAAGTGAATGCTGACAAAAAACCAGCACTTCTCAAAGCCTGAAAGTGTCTTTGATCTTCTCTTGTCTGAGCTACATCAACTTTAACGACTGCAGCTGATTACAGTTGATGGTGGTCTATATTAAAAAGTGCTCTTTAAAGCTACCACCTTGGGTCTGGTGCTACCGCCAGTGAAGGGAAATGATATACTGTAACTGAAAGACAGTTTTCATTTAATCCTGTTTTTAACTCCTAGTCTTAGAAAGCATTTGGTTACAGTGTAACAAGACTTGCCCTCTGTTGTGCATGGAACAAATCTCAAATGCAAACATTTTTTAAAAATGACATGACAGACAGTTGTTAAAACACAGGATGCTAAAATAAAGATCCTCAAGTCACATATCATCTCATACCAATGCTCCTGTTAGTCTGTCTTGTCCCTTTTGGATGATCTTGCAGGAAAAACAGGGTGTTATTGTACATTGTCCTGTCTTCAGCTATTTAGTCAACTATGTTTAGTTCTGATTTTTGTTTTTGTTGAAGACTCCACCCCCCTACTTTTAAATACAGACTTCTGCTAAACACAATAAAAAATAATGTGAATTTAATATGTATATTATATTCATTCATTTTTTATGCTACTTATTCCAATTCAGGGTTGCAGGGGGCTGGAGCCTATCCCAGCAATTAGCGAGGGAGAGGAATGGGTACATCCTGGACAGGTTGCCAGTCCACTGCAGGGCACACACAGAGTGACTACTTGCTCACACTCACAGGGTGAATTTAGAGTGACCAATTAACCTAACATGCATGTCTTTAGCCAGTGGGAAGAAGACAGAGTACCTGAAGAGAGCCCATGCATACACAGGCAGAATATGCACACACAGTAAGGCCACTGTTCAAACCCCGCCCAAGCCAAGACTCAAAACAGCAACCTTCTTGCTCTGAGACCGTAGTGCTAAACTTCAGACCAATGTGCAAGACATTTGTAAGGAACAGATCTGGTGGAGTCCTCAGGCCCACTAGAAGAATTTCTGTTTTATCATGTGGTTTCTTTGTTCATGACGGTGTTGTGTAGTTGACTACTTTTCCTCTTCTCGGTGCCGTTCTGTTGTTTCTGCAATGTCGTGGCTCTATTGTCTGATGACCTTCTTCTCTGGATCATGATGCCGTTTTGCAGTGACTACTTGAAGCAGGTGATGTGACAAAAATACTCTGAGGTAAAAAGAGCTCTGGAAGCCAACTTGATTTAAAATAAAAAAGATGGTTTTATTACAAAAAGTGACACTTAATCAGATCTGCAGAATTTGTGAGGTCTCTGAAGCCAAAATAGAAAAACCCACTGACCAAATATGTCAGCCGCTTTATATATGCTTTCTCAAATAAAGAACATTAATAAGTTTACTACTGATCCAATCATGAAAGCTGTATAAGAAAACATGTAGTTACACCCTATAAGGTTCGTGTGCTTCTTCGTACATCCTGTTCTAAGTTTGTTGAGTTGCAGAGTCCACTGAGCTTGGAGACACAGGCCCTTATACGGAGAAAATCTAAACATGCATTACATAATGCTATGCTTTAGATACTACTAGGAACTTAAAAGCCTGTCCATAAGTGGAGTCTAAAATTCACTGACTCTTAGCAAATAACAGTCTGCTTACAGCTGCAACCAAATATAGTCCTAACTATAGTCATATGCTATGTTAAGGAATTCTAGTTATAAACCTATGAAATGCTGAGGATCAGACACTTCAGTCATCATTCAGTTGTAAAAGGTTTTAGGTCATCCAATGTCCAACATCATTAATACACTGAATGTGATTATTTAAATAGATAGATAGATGGATGGATAGATGGATGGATGGATGGATGGATGGATGGATGGATGGATGGATGGATGGATGGATGGATGGATGGATGGATGGATGGATGGATGGATGGATAGATAGATAGATAGATAGATAGATAGATAGATAGATAGATAGATAGATAGATAGATAGATAGATAGATAGATAGATAGATAGATAGATAGATAGATAGATAGATAGATAGATAGATAGATTTAAATATTTGCTATGTTTTTTATACTGGAAAAAGTATTTCTGCTTTTTGTACTCTGCTTTTATTTCAGTTTTACTCAACATCCTGATTTGTTTTAATTTGGTTCTACAACCCATTTCTACTTTTCTGAAGCTTACAGGGCTGAACCATCATCAAACTTGAAAAAAACATAAATACATAAAACTTTTGTGGGATTTTTATTTTTAAAAATAGTCATACTGAGTAAGATGGAAAATCAAAGTACAAAACAACAAAAACATCAAGCGCCTTGACAACCACATCCCTTAAAATATATTTGCTCACTGATGCATGAAAAGACTAAAGGGAGAACCTCAGTGTATCAGTAATAGATATAGTAAATAGCGTTCCTATCTGAAACATGGAGGTCAACAGGAAAGTCGGGTATAACATAATACTATTTAATAGACAGATATGGCCCACAGAGATAACATAGATTAGATGTAAAGGACTTAAAGGAAAACTAACAACCTCTGTTGTCGCAGCCCAGTAAGTGTCTGGGTTTCCGGAGATATTGATAAAATTAAGGAGGAAGACAGTGAAGCAAAGAGAAAGACGTGATTTGGCAAACTTGTCAACCCTCTTTATCCTCAAAATACCCGAATGACTCTAATAGCACAGTGATGTAAATCTGACACTCACACACAAGACTCAGTTTCAAGAATGTGTGATGCCAAGAATCTAGTAAAGTGACTACAATCACATTTTAAGACTCTTAATGGAAATTGGCTTGCAAAGCCATTTGAGTATGAGCTGTTGGTTCTGAAACAAAAGGCTGCATATCAGTAAGCCTCAATCTACTCTCATTCTCAAAAATATTGGCACTTTGTTAAAACTGTAGCATCCTTTGGAAAGGCATAGAAAGTAATAATCAATAATGACAAAATGCAATGAGCAAGTGGAAGAATTTGAAGCAAGGTGGTCGATTGCCAACAAGGCCAGTCAATTGCTGACGACCGATTCACATGTCCGCCATCTAGCAGTGGAAAGTTGCAACAGGTTTAGGTTCTCTGGTCTGGTATGGAAAAGGAAACAAAAACAGAGATGTAAATACTAACATTGCTATTGGACATTTCTGGAAATCTTGAAAATTAATGTGACATTCTGTCTGTAGCTATTTAGATTAATCTTTTTCAGCACAATGTCTACAATACATGCCTTTTCTCCTGATGACTGGACTTGTATTTAATGCCAAGCCACAGCTTGTCACAGCTTTACGAATGAAGTACAACATAAAACACAAGATGAGCATTTGAGCTGCCAAACTAGTGAGATGCATGTGCAAACAGATGGATGTGTGTACGATTATTGCTGACAACACAACTTACTTTTTCTGAACCTAGGAACTAACAGCTTCTTTTGAAACCAGGGAGGACAGGACATAATAATGAAACTTGCTCCAAGTCAAAATACATGACAAGTTTAAAAGTATCAGGTCCTAAAAATGTATACAAGTGGGGAAAAAAACAATATCTTACAAGTAAGGAAATGTGGGGTTCAGCTGAAAAATGCTGTTTTTGCTTATAAGCACTTGCATGTGCAGCCATGGCAACCATGACACCACATGATAAATTCCAGTTTAACTCCTTTCATGAGCAATGCAGGAAAACAAGGGTTTCTTTCATTGTAGTCTTACGTTTTGCAAAAGGAGCATTGCTGTTTTGTCTTGTAAGTTACTAGGACTTAAATAAATAAACTATTAATTTAATCAAGGATGCCTACAGTTAATCTGAGTCAAAAGATTGATATTTTAAATTGTTTGTTGTAGACGGTGCTTTGATTATTACCTGAGCCATACTTTAGATCATGAGTACGACTGATCACTTGTAGATCTGAAGAGGAGTGAAGGAGACTAAACTTTCACAAGAAAAAGGAAAGGCAGGCAGCTGACCTTGCAGAGATGCAGGACACAGAGCAGAGAAAGGGTCACGAAGATGGAGCTGAGAGTAAAAGACCAAGTTTACTAAGAGGACAAAAGACATTATGTTTAGCCTAAGTTCCTGTAGTAGTAAAATCAATATATTCTATAACTCAATTTTAGTATAATAGGCTCAGGCCATAGTGGACAATGTCACCTCTCTATTGTTCACCACCAATGACACGAACTTGATGAAGCTGTACAGTCAACAATGCTTATGGAGATCTTCATACATTTTGTATAAAGACAGGCTTGCAACAAGGAAAACACTTTATCCGGCATTATAGTCAGTTATTACATGTTCATCGTTTAGAGCAGTTACAATTGGAATATTCACAACAGCAAACAATGTTCTATGTAATACTTAAAATAAGAAAATTTTCCTTTCTTGCATTTTTTTTAAACCTAACACTGTATGTCATTCTGTCTGCAAGAAGGACAATTTATTTCACAACATTTAATCAGTCTAATAAAGGGACATGTTGATATCCACACAACACTGCATGGACATGTTTTTCATATTTTATGACAATTTAATGAAAGAAAAGTCTATATGTGACCCTTTCTCAGTTACTCAAATGTTACTCAAAACCTGCTTGTGGAGAATCCCAAGGTGTTCCTTGACCTGAAGGGATATATAATCCCTCCAGCAGGTTCAGATGTTGTCCTGGGCCCCCCTTCCAGATGTGCCTGGAAAACCTCCAAAAAGAGGTCATCAGGAGGCATCTTAATCAGATGCCCGAACCACCTGACTCCTTTCGATACAGAACTCCTAACCTGTTCTCTGAGCCCAGCCACCTTCCAAAAGAAGCTCACTTCAGTTATGTGTATCCATGATCTCGTTCTTTCAGTCACTATCTAAATCTTGAGACCATAGGTGAGAGTTGAAATGAAGATAGACCAGTAAATTGAGAGCTATCTCTTCACTATGATGGACCGGAACAGCACCCTCATGACTATTGATGAGGCACCAATCTGTCAAACCATCTCCATTGAACTTAGCATTACTCACAAACAAGATCCTCAGATACTTGAACCCTTTTACCTGAGGGAAAGACTCATTTCCACTTTAATTAAAATCAGTCCAGTTTATTATAGATGTGTGTATTTGATGTTAATTTACAGAAAAGTCTAGCTGCGGAAGCAAACGTATTGCATTGTATCTTTAATTTAATTCAGTCACCTTATTTTGAAGATGAACAGGCTGTCCAGTGAGAGTGGAAAGGAAATCTATTTTTTTTTCCAGGTAGAAACCTTCAGCAAAACCAGACTCAGGAAGGGTGGCCATCTGTCCCTACCAGTTGGGGGTGAGTGGACAGGACAGAAACATTAACAAACAAAAAACACTAAACCAGGGATAACTGCAATGGGAAAGATGAATAAAAGAAGGAAGTAAACAAAGTTTATGACAATTTTCTTTTTTTGGGGGGGGGGTATGCTTTCCTCGCTGTCCTTCATGCTGACTTCTTACATTGTTAGTTACAAGATGCAAAGAAGGAGCCTCACTTGGAAATGTAAAACATCTGTTTTTGAGCACTCTTTACCAGTTAAATTTTTTTTTCTTTCTTTTTCCAGATAAAACAGTCTAAATTGGAGGCTTGCAACAGGCTGGACCACCACAAATCTCCCAGTATCAGGTGGGATTTACACAGCTCACAGCCTCAGGCGGGAGCGGGCAGTCATACCAAAGCACATCGGGTTCCACTTCCTGCACATGTCCAGAATGACTTACCCCTCCTTTACACTGGCTGCGTGTGCGCCACGTTACGGCTGCACCACGGTTTTGTTCCGACCTCCGTGGGGCGACAATTTTTCCCAGAAGTGTGTCAGGTGTGGAGTGCCTGCGAGTGCAAAACTAGATTTAGCAGACAATGTGCTTCTGATAGGTGCTGCGGCGCACCTGGTGGAAACCAAACCATTCACTAAAGCGGCCGTGAATAGCAGTGGAGGCCGCGGCGCAGCCGTAACATGCTGCACACGCACCCGGTATAAAGGAAGGGTTACAGACAACCGAGTGTGAGACAGAGAGAAGCAGATGATGAGTGGTAAGGAGGAGTTTGAGGGCAAGGTTAAGTCGGTTGAAAGTAAAATAAGAGATGGCGCATACAAAGTGTAAACTATCAAAAGTCGGACGCAAGACATTTGGAGTTGCTTCCAAATTGTTGTGGACGAAGACGCATAAAAGTCTGCGCTGTGTGCACAGCGGCCGCTGATACGAGTAGCGCAGGTCACATGACCCAGGCTGGCCTGTGTGTAGGTTAATCAAAGCCTTGCTCAGTGTGCTGCACGCTGGAAAAATCCCTCATAAATTTTAAGAAGACTTGTCTTCAGAATTTGCATTAAATAAATTGGGACCTGTCGGGTCCCCTGGGAATCCCTTGAGTGGTCAGGTGAAGGAATTCCCGCAGATTGTGGGAAACATTTCATTTTTAAGCTATCATTTTCCCTGAAACTAAAGCTGTGTCCTAATTCAGGGTCTACACACTTCGGAGTGCCCAGACCATGTAGGCCATGGAGTGTCGTAGTCTGCACACTTCGAATTCCACTTACGGTTCATGAAATGGGACAGCCTTCCTAGCCGACAAGTATTTCCTATAGCAGCAACATAGGACACTGAATCACTTAAACCTCTGAAATGACTAAATTTGTATATCATAGGACACTAGTGAACGTTAACACCAACTGAGTAATAATGTAAAAAAAAAAAAAAGTATGAGGTTCTGTTGTTTTCCAGCAGGTACACTCTTCATTAAGTCTCTAAAAATCCACAAATATCAAATATTACAGAATTTTAATGCCACCATTGAACAAACATGTTTTAAATGTATGTTGTTCTGTTACATTTCTACTAAAGTGAGGTAAAAAAGAAAAAAAAAAGTACTCTGGAGCTTTGTTGCTCATTTTCAGTCATCTTGTGCTAAATTAATTCTGGGAGAAAAGAGGCTGCAAAGGATACGCCAGCAGCCTTCACTACAAGCCAAACAAAGTGCGGGTTTGTAGGGTGGATTTGGCCTTCCAAATGGGAATGCTTGGCACAAGACTATGACATTAGTAGTTGACGAATCTGGACACAGCTCTTGACCCAGTATGAACCTGCCAGAACCCTCAGGTCCTCTGTTTCTTAACCGTTTCCCAGACAGGTAGAAGCTGCATTCAGCTTCAATGCACCACATGTCTGGAACAAACTCCCAGAAAGCCTCAGATCAGCTGAAACACTCCGATTATTTAAATCCAGGTTAAAGACCCATCTGTTCTCTGCTGCATTTCACTAGTTTTTATTTAGAAGTCCACATCTGGCTCTTTTAAGCTGGAATCATGTTTTAATATTGTCTTTCCCCACACTGGAACTTTATTTCTTGCATTTAATCTATTTTATTTTAACATCTGTCCTCTGTTTTTATTTCATTAATTGCATTTCTTTAAATCTTTTTTAATGCACTTGTATTGTTTCTGCACCCTGCTCTAATGTTTTGTGTAAAGCAGTTTGAATTGTCTTGTACATGAAATATGATATACAAATAAATTTGCATTGCCTTTGTCTTGTCTTAAAACTCCTACACTATCATAACAAGTAATAGGGCTTGGGATTGTGACGTAACACCACAAAGCATCATGGAATTTGCAGACACACCGGCAAATGAAGCATAGTGAACAGTGCATTCACAGCTGGTTTAAGGTAAACTTTATTCAGGTATATATTTCAGCGATGGCAAGGGCTTGTGTTTTGAACAGTCTCAACTGTTCTCATGACCATAATGGCAAACCACCGTTACAGGGTATTGTTTATATATATATATTTTTAAACCTGGAAACAAAACTCATTGCCCACATTTCTGATGTTACCATGCAGCACGGATTCAACATTTCAACAAGTATGCTTATTTGTTCAAGGCATTTTCACAGTTGAAAGTCAGCATTAATTGTATGTGAAGGTGGAGTGATTGATAACTTTAGTTTGCATTCTTTCTTTTTCCTGCAACTTTGTTAGCCACGTTTTAGCCATAGTGTGGACTGTGTCGTCTTTAGACTTTTGTGTATTACACTGTACATTATCGATTAAATTCATGAACGTGTTGGCAGACATTACAGACAGGTTTGATGTCACAGACAGTGCTGGATTACTGTGTGATGAAGTCAAAACACCTGCTTTCAATGGAGGTCGCTGTCAGCTTGATGAGAAGCTTGAGGAGACCAGACGGACCGTCCCCCACACTTGTATGGGCCAATTCTGCCTAATGTCTAGACTTTGTCTAGATAACGTTGCCTAGTCTGATTGCTGCATTTTACTCCATAACGAAAACATTTACGTTTTTCTCCATCCGTTTATCTATTTAGGTTTTCTTCGATCTTAAGTTGTTGCTGTTTCACTCTGCGTGTCTGCAAGTATGGCAGCCTTATCCCACAATGCACTCTAGAATGACATACTTTCCCAAGCTCTATTGCCATCCTCACAGCAGACAGATGAAATAGGTCCATATCTCTGAACTTTAAGGTTACAAATTAAAAACAGTGATTTTAAACCTACCGCAACATCGGGATGTACTCTGTCAGCGTTGGCCCTTTTGTGTGTGTGTGTGTGTTTTTTACTTTTTTATTTATTAATTTTTAATTTTATGTTTTTTAACTGTCTTTATCTAACTTTCTCTTCCACCAGACCCCTTTCATTTTTTCCCAACAAATAATAAATCTTTCTCTGTCAGAGTTCCCTTGCACTTGCTGCAGAGCCTGTTCAATTGGATGATTTAATTTGGCTGTGTAACTTAAATTATGCTGCTGCAGTTCTTCGAGACATTATTTTAATGGACAAAGCACCTGAAAGAAATAATGTACCTGTTCTGAGGCAGCACATCTGACAAGATAATGTGTTTTATAGTGACCTTGATAAAAGCCAGAAGGCAAATGCGCTGGTTTAACAAAAACGTAATTGTCATGGTTCTTCCCTCCTCTCCTGTTCGTCTGATTACCCTTGTGTTTCACCTGCATATCGCTTTCCTCGTGTGTGTATATAAGTTCCCCTCTTACTGCTTGTCTCTGTTGGATTGTCTTGTTGCTTATTCTTCAGTGTTCCAGTGTTTGTCTAACATTTGCAGCTTTTTGACTCCCTCAGCTTTGGATAAGCACTAAAAGAGCTGCGTATCTGTCTTCTGTGTCAAGCATAAATAGGCCTTTAGTTACGTGGCAGCCCAAATCATGTTTCTTTTATTCTTTACTCAAAGTTACTCTTCTAACTACATTATCCAAAGTAAATTCATACATGAATTATCGTTGATTATATATACACACACACACACACACACACACACACACACACACACACACACATATATATATATATATACATATATATATATATATAGTCAAGAAGTCAAAAACAGCCTAGGGATTCAAAGATTGTTATCACTGGAAAAGAGAGAGCTCTTTGTCTTGGAATATTTTACCAGAGAGGAGTCTCTCACTAAGGATTTTCACCACTAAATATACACAGTACAGCTCATATAAATATATATACACACACACACAGTGTAAAATTGTGCCATGCTCAAATTGTTAGGGCTTTCCAAAATATTGCACAACAGTACATAGAATGTTTAAGTGTAGAATTTACATTGCATATGTTGTAAGAGGCGCTGTTAGTATAAATGAATGACTGAAAAATACGGTTTTGCTCATAAGTTTATGTACCCAGGCAGAATTAATTATTCAGTGTAATAGCTGCCGTTACAGAACCTGTTGACAAAGATTCATCAGAATACTTTGGCACTGTGGGGACACTACAGCAGGGAAGCTACAGACTCAGTCCAACAGTGTATTGGTTTAATTCTAGCTTTCTTTGATAAATGTGTGTGAATGTACCAGGTAAACAAAAATTAAGCTTTTTTGGTGATTACCCTCAGCTCTATCACAGTGGCTCTGCAAAATAAATAATCCACTACGTTTATATTGACCTTGTTACAACATGAATTTCCCTGCAAAGGGATTAATAAAGTATTTTTCATTTCATTTCATTCATTTCAGTACATACACATGTAGTCTACACCAATTCTGTGGTGGTGGTGCATGCTAGCTGCACTTTTCACAAAGTTAATACAGCTTTTCCTGTTGTAATTATTCCTTTACAATTTGAGTAGACAGCCCAAGCTCTGCAAATCCTGGCATCTAATGGAATAAAAGAACAGTTGGCTAGCTAGTTGTTAATCCAAGGCTAAATCATTTTAGCATCATTAGATTATGACTGTAGAACTGTCCCACAATCCTGAGCAGGAATTCCATAAAGAAATTTTCAACACAGCTGTACTCCATGATTCAGTAAAACATGGCTTTTCATCTTTTAACACATTTAAAACAACTATTGTCTAACACCTGTTACATGTTTCCATGCAAATCTCTGAATTTACTTAGCATTTAAGAGTTTATTGAACAGACTCATATTTTTTAAAGCTCATAACACTTTTTCCCTCAGGCCATCTGATATATCGCATGTGTTTGTTCATGCTTACTTTTAAATCCTAAGAGTTTTATGCCTCCATTTATGATAGAGCCCTCTGGCTCAAGCACCTGCATATCTGTGCTTTTTTTGAGCAGAAAAAAGAAAACCTATTAATATATTCCACTAAGATGAGACTTGAAATATATCACACTGTGCTACTCCCTTGTGTGAGCCGACCTATGTATCCATTACGAGGCGTGAGCTTTGCTCAAAATTAGAAGACCTCTAGCATGCTTGAACAGTTAGGATCCATTATTATTTCATTATGTGCCCTTCTTATCCTTTAGGATATCAAAGGTATCACTCACAGCCAGATTATAAATAGCTTTATACTGGAAACCTGCAGATGCCTTCCCACGTGGTACCAGCTGTGGCTCAGTCATCAGGTTTTCCTGTTGTTTCTTGTTGCATAAGTGCATGCAGCGCCATTGTTTGGATAAGCGCCTTCTAGTGCAGGATTTTTATTAAAATCAAAAGACAGCATTGGTGAAGAAAGCATGGATGAATTTATGGCACATCCATTACCCCAGCTCTAATTACGAAAGGGATAGGCCTATTCTATTTAAGAACTGATAAATGATCATTTAACTTTAAAAGTAAACAGAATCATTTTTGCAGCTTTTTCCTTATCTTAAAATATGCACTTCTTTTTAATTTTATTTTTTCCAAAAAAATGGGGAGTTCATGGTGGTGTGGTGTTTAGCACTGCAGCCTTACGACATCGGTCACTGGTTCGAGCCTCGGCTGGGGCCATCCTGCGAGGACTTGGCATGTTCTCCCCGTGTATGCATGGGTCATCTCCCGGTATGCCGGCCTCTTCCCACCATCCAAAGACAAGACATGCATGTTAGGTTGATTCACTCTAAATTCTAAAGTGAATGGTTGTTTGTGTCTCTTTCTTGGCCTCATGATGGACTGGTGACATGTCCAGGGTGGACCCTCGGGGATCCTGCTAATTGCTGTAGGCAGCAGCTTCTCCACAACCCTGAGTTGGACTAAGCAATAAAGAGAGTGAATGAAAAAAAAAAGAGATACTTTGCAGTTAAACACATTTAGTGCTGCATGGTTTGATTGACAAATACTTTTCAATAATTATTTATTTTTTGTTTAAAAATGTTCATCCCAATTTCATATTCCATCTCCATTCTCACAGGTACAGTTTGAATGCACCCATTTCTGCATTGCCCTACTTCTTTTGATACCTTTGCCACATTCTTCTTGGTTTAAGCTAGCACACACATGAGCACACACACACACACAAACACACATGCGTGTGTTATTTTCATTTTCTGATTGAGATTACACAGGATATTTTGAGTTTGTGCAAACAGGCTCTCAAGTGCAGGATTTATGTTAAATGAGAAAGCAAACATCTTAAGGTCACAGCAGAGGGCCACTTGAGCTGAACTCAAGGGCACTTGAGCTTTAAAAGGGCAATTTGACGTGACACTAGAGCAAACACAAAGCAAGAGGTGTTATGGGGAACACATGCTGTCACTGCAGAAAGGATATTAATTGACCTCACTAACCACTGCCATTATTTGCCTTTTACAAGCATCTGCTTTAAGTCAGTAATTTGTTTCCTTGCAGTTGCATTTGAAAATTTGCAAGCCATATACACTATTCTATTCTTCTTCTTCTTCTATTATATATGCCATATTATTTATTCAGAAAAATAAAAGTTGAGAAAAGTTATTGAAGTTTTACTTACTCAAAATGTAACAATTAAAAGAAAAAGTAATCCCAAGACATTTCAAAGAGAAATTAAGCAAATTTAGTACAAGTTTAGTTAGGTACAAAGGCCTGATTACCTGTACCTAATTTTTTATTATATCTACATCTGTAATCATATATTGTGAATTTATACACAGTTAACTAGCTAAAGAAACCAGGATCTCACATTGAGTCTTCAGTTCAGTATCGGGGTGAGCCTACTGGACATGATGCTGCAGAACTTCATTTGGTGAGTCTGCCTTTTCTTACAAAAGTGCAAAGCAGTGGAATTCATTACCAGCTGAACTCAAGACAATATCTGAGTTTAAAACCTTCACCGCTAGGCTTAAATTTTGGCTAAAAACAAACCAAAACTGTAACCACTTGTAAATAATACTATATGTGTGTGTGTGTGTGAATGAATGAATTATAGATTTTGTATTGTGTATTTAGGTGAGTTTTATATGGGTTTTGTAATACATTATTGTATTTTAATGTAGTGTAGAGAGGCCCAACCAGGGACAAGAGTTGAGGATTATCTTCGGCTAAAAACTTTACATGGCATCAGCTAGTAGATTTTGTGACTATGTACAAATGCAATGCCCCTGTTAAATAATTAAAATTAATAAATAAATAAATGTGAATTTTTCTGGATAAATCTGTGTTTCTTTTTTTTAAATCAGTATTTAAATGGTGCCTGAAGTGATACGTAAAATAACTCTTAGTCACAGTAAGTAAAAAATATAGTTTTTGTTCATGTCATGTTCAGTTAATTTCAGTTCCAAGTAAGAGTTTTAGCTTAAAACCTAATTAAAAATAAAACACATTTACAAAACAAACTAAAACCAAACCAAACTCAACTGCCACAATCTGACTCTAAAAAACACAGTTTTGATGGAAGCTAAATTAATTTGAACATGTATTCTTTAACAGGAAAAATGCAGCATTTCTTGACTAACAGTGCATGTCCTGCACCAGAGCTAACTGTCATATGATGCTGATGAGGGCTGCACATGCAGGGATGTGTTCGAGATACAGACAAAGTGTCTTGAAATGAAATATACTATTAACCTGAAGAATGGTTGCTGGGACCACCATTATCATCATTATCAGCTGTGTCTCCGCTTAAATATTTACTGAATGTCACATTGTTGGAAGGTTTTTTACTTTTTTTTTTTACCTGTCCTGTCCAGCATGGTAGCAGCAGAATGATGGTCTAGCTGCTGTGTTGTGCCCAACAAAATTGCTTTGCCAAGGGGAGATTTATACTGTAGGTATGAGGCTTGTCTTGATAATCTGGTCCGTTTATTTATTTACTTACTGTTATTTATTTACTTTGAATTATGAAATATATGTTATCTTGATGGACCTGACCAGAGGGGACAGGAAAAGGAGGAGGACAGTGAAAAGAAGCAGAAAGAAAAAAAGAGAAGACAAAGACATAACAGATAGAAGGCAATGACCCTTTAGTCCAAAGTATCACCAGACAACCAACTACACTAAAGCACAACAGAGAATTTCCTTTTTCCATTTTTTTTTTTTTTTATTTTTTTTTACAGAATAACAAAGCTGACAATCATCAAGAGTTTCTAAAAAATAACCAAACCAACAACAAAAGAATAAAAAGACATGTATCACAACAGCATCCAAAGTACCAGATACACACTAAATCACTGTACAACTCAGTGACCTTGTCAGCATACAAAGTATGAGGAATGAGGAGTGATCAGAGATGAGGGTGATCGTGCCCATGCCTCTACAAAGGCTAGAGGCAGACTAGGGCGGCCCAGAGACCCAGGCGATCAAACCCAAGCCACCCCACCACGAATATGACCCCAGACCCACCCAGAGAGAGCCCAGAGGGTCCACATTCCCAGCTGACCTTAACTCCCCTGGAATGTAGTTCCATAAAAGTGGACCATAACAAATAAACATCTCTACATCTCTATATGTTTTAATCCCAACTTTACAACTGAGACATAGTGTCCACTACAGCGAATACTTAATTAAAGACTGTTCTCCAGTATATGCACAGGTGGGGATGATATATTTACAAATTAGTAACTTCATTTGACATAAGTGACTCATTTAATACACTGCCACTCACTTAAGAATGAAATTTAATGTATGCACAAGCATTGTAATTACCAAGACAATGATGCAGCCATATTTTTAATGGATATTTATACTATATAAATATGACAGCATCTTACTGTATCATAGAATAGTATGATTTTAGTATATTTTTTATAGTTTAAATTAAAATAAATAAACTGAATATAAAGTTAAATAACATAAAAATTAAGAAAACACCACTGTACAGATCTGCAGTAGTAAGGTATCGTAGGTGAAAAAGAAAAAAAAAAGTTGAACGGCTTTTAAATTAATCATGCATCAGAGGGTTAAGAATAAATAAAAGAGCAACAATTGAAGACCAGAGAGCTCTTGCAGAGAGCTCTGAGACGTTCATAAACTTAAAGCATGGATAAATATTTTGGACTAAGACCACTGAGAGCTATGACATCTGATAAGAGAACTTTAAAATCAACCCTTGAACACACAGAAAGCCAATGCACAGATTTTAAAACTGATGTAATAGCAGCTTGCTTTCTGGTCTTTGTCAGCACACAAGCTGCTGAATTTTATAGCAACTGTTGTGGATTTATTGTCTTTTTAGGAAGACAAGAAAGAAGTGCATTACAGTCATCAATTCTGCAGGCTATAAAAGAGTGGATCGATGTCTCGGTATTGGCTTGAGAGAGGAATTGTCTCGCTTTGGCACTGTTCTGTAGGTAAAAGAATCCTGTTTTAGTTATGTATACCTCAGATGAGATGTAAAGTTTTAATCTGAATGAGAAAAAATTCCAAGTGTCTTTACTTCTTCTGATGAATTCAAAGAAAGTAATTTTAGATTTGATGACAATTTTCCTCTGTGTTTTTCAGGACCAGTTGCTAAAAGTTTTTTTTTTTTTTTTTTTTTAATTGTTAAGACATAAGAAATTGTCTATCTATCTAAAATGCAGTTAAAAGTGTATTAATGAGGAAATTGTAACCAGGAGACATAGCACTAGACCAGGGCTACTCAAGTCGGTCCTACGAGGGCTGCGATCCAGCAGGTTTTCCATGTATCCCTGCACCAACACACCTGAGTCAAATTAATGAGTCATTGTGTAGAACCTGATTGGCTGTTAGAGCCACCTAATTTGACTCAGGTGTGTTGCAGCAGGGCGACATCTAAAACCTGCAGCATTGTGTGCCTTTAGGACCAGGGTTGGGAATTACTGCAGTAGGCTCTTGAGGACATACCGATGATGTCCCTGAGAGGAAACACATAGAGATAAAAAAAAAGAATTGGACCTAAAATTGTGCCTTGAGGAGCACCATATGTAAATTTGCATCTATTGGAAGTATGGCTGGGCGATTAATCAATAAAATCGATAAATCAAACTTTCCATTTCTGGTGATTTATTTTTTATAAAAATCTGGATTTTTTTTTCCATAGTTAGTTAGCAGCAGACTTAGCCCTCCCTCCACACCAGAACGGTGTTTGTCTGTCAGATTTTCAGTGAAGTGATCCTTCAGTCATGCCTGGGATTTAGCTGTGCGTGTAACTGCAGTGAGAAATGCTGCTCTCTATGAGATGCAGAAGTCAACTTTAGCCCACAAACTCTAGTTAAGAGACAACCCTCATCAGGGGAATTATTCTTACAGTGGATCCTGTATGATAAGGATGCAGATGGAAAGAGATCACGGATGCAGTTGTGTCGCATGTTTCTATGTAAGATATGAAGTCATTTATATGGTAGAAGAGTTATGACATTATATGCTTTATCTTTGCTGGCATTCAGTTATATAAATAAATAAATGTTTTTAACAAGTTTATTTATGTTTTGTAAAAGAAGAGAAAAAAAAATCGATTAAAATCGGAAATCAGATTTGGTTACAAAAAAATCGGAGATTTTGTTTTTAGGGCATATTACCCAGCCCTATTTGGAAGTAGATTAATCAACGTCTATAAAAAAATCTCTGTCTCTGAGATAAAACCTGAACTAATTTACAGTACCACTAACTATTGAGTAGTTTTGGTCATCGGCTTTGAAAGGTTTTGCTGATTCCTCAGTTCAGAACAGCTTCAACTCTAGGATGTTGGTGGGTACCCTCATGTAGACTTCAGATCCTTCCACAACATTTCCTTGGATTAAGGTCAGGTCTTTAACTTGGACTTCCCAAAATGTTAACTTTATTCACTATGTTTGTGTTTGTAATTGTATTTTTCCATGACCTAATCCTGCTTGATATTTTCAGACATTCTGACTTTCATTTTATTTATTTATTTATTTGTTTGTTTATTGACAGTTTGTGTGACAGAGTGTAATTTATTGTTTTGTGACTGATGACAGACCAACCAGCCTTGGAGATGCAAGAAAACATGGGCAAAGCATGATGTTTCTACCACCATGTTTCACATATTTTTAAGCTGAATTTTCCTTTCTCCAAGCAAAACATTTCTTTAATAAAGCTAAAATGTTTATTTTGGTCTCATTTGTCAACAGAGATATTTCTGAACAGCCCTTTGGCTTGACTGTGTGAGATTTAGCAAACTGCAGGTGGGCTTTACGTGCCACTGCAATCCTACTGTGTCCACCATTGTGATCCTCTGTCCTCATTTTGGTGAATTCATGAACATTATAATGGACATATGTGACAGAAGCCTTTAATGGCAAAAGCATTGTCCTTGATTCCTTTTTTTTTTACAATATTTTCCATTTACATGACCTTAATCAGCCATGACAGTTTTATACTGTTCATGATGTTACGTCCACGTACACCCCTACTGCCCGTGCAGAAGCAATGCAAGGATCTTTGGGTAATGCATGGGCTTTAGTATCCTAACTGCTTTAAGCGTCTACAGCTGTAGATAAGACAAAAAAAAAAAAAAAAAAAGTGTCTGTTATGGTCTGGGGTGTGGGTGTTACCAGTTTTTGCTGCTGCTGCTGCAGCTCACATTGCTCATATTTATGTATCTTTTTTGTCCTTTGTTTAAATTAAATACATTTCTTTTATTCCTAATAGTAATGTTACGCCTAGCTAGCCACAGCAGTTATGCCTCCTTTCTGTTACATTACAGAGGTGCCTTTTAACAGTAGGACACTAAAGGCAATGGATACCAAGTCTTTTTACTGTTGGTGTGAGTGTTTTTTTACGTAAAAGAAATGTTCTGTTTTGACACAGTCCCAATTTTTTTTTATGAAAACAGGACTTGTTTTGTAATGGATTAGCTTTACACTGTGTTATTTCCTCATTGTGGCAACTTCTGTGTCATCCATGAAATATGAATATGTTACTGCATGTTTACCACATTTTTAATGACTTAATCCACAGTTGCAAGACAGCAATTTATCTTGTTTATTAGAGCTGCCACTTCTGCTTCTTTACACTGTTTTTCTCACTCTTTCATGTCGTCCTGTCATCTCTTGAGCTTTCTCAAAGATTGAATTTTATGCAACGAATGAGTAATTATGTCACCACAAACCACAAGAGCCAATAGTTAATGAGTTAACCCTATAAACAACTTCTCTGAACATTCTTCAACATAATTATTCAAGTTTTAGGAAGTGGGGGATGTGTTTATATTAAAGAGCGTAGATATTTTATTTCATAAGCTCACAACTTTGTCACTGTCAAACTTGTTCAAGTGTGATTTTCACATTTTTGATTAGATTTTTTTTTTTTTTTTTTTTTGCAATGTTAATTGCATTAATTGCCATAGATTCGTTTCTAATTAATTGCACATTGTATTGCTTTCTGCATGAAACATGTTATATAAATTCATATAAATTAATTTCCCTTATGTTGTCATGCTTGGTGAAATAAACGAATCAGGATTCTTTTATTTTTTGTATTTTGTCTTTCACATTTATTAGCTTTAGATTTTCAGGGCAAGCTGTACCAAACAGATGCATTTTAATTGTTATTGAAGACAGAAATGCGGAAAAAATATGATCAGCAGTCAATTGTTCATGCTTGCTGCTTTTTACTACGAGCTCAGAGCTGACCGCTGGTATCAGCTTGTGCGAATGGTCACAAAACACTGATGAAACCCAGATAAGGACAATCACAATGTCTCTCAATGCCTAAATTCTTCTTTTCCATGGGCAAAAAATTATTTTTGCAATTTAAGAAACATCAGAAACAGCTTTTTACGGCTGTATTTTATTCCAGAACACTTTTTCCAAACTCTAACCAAGTAAGTTTACTTTGTTGCTTACATATAACTAAACAGAGGTTAAACAGAAGTTATTTTTTTTGTCTTTTACTTTAGAATATGTAAAGAGACTTAATTTTGATAGTGAAAATGTGTTCATATTACAGTGTTTCTTGTGTTCTTGCAGACTTGTAGCCAAGTAAATATGTGAGCTGTTTGTGGAGACAGTTCAAAAATGTGTATACAGCTGCTAACCCAAGAGTCAAATTAATTAGGGAGATTATTACTGACTAATAAAAAAAGATTGCCTCACTTAATGACTCACACTCACAGGCCTATAAAGCAGAGGCAATTATATAGCAATAAGATATAAACAGGGTGCAGGTTTAAGCTGCTCTATATTTTATTATCTTGTTTGGTTTTTATGCATTAAACTTAACCTGCTAGGGTTCACCTGGAACACAAGCACAGTATACTACTGCTAATGCTCAAAGTTTTCAGTACTGAAAAGAATCAACAAAGCAGAGAAAAATCTGTATCACGTGACATAAATCAGAGATGAATCATTTGTACTTTTTCACACTAAACAAAGCTAACGTGCCTTAGAGGATTAAGTTGTCATGGTTCCTAAGAACTGAATCATCTACTGAAATCAGCGTTTGGCACTGAGATAAATAACATTGAACTGAACATGTTTGTGATGTAAAACAGAAAGATATCCACCCTCTGGAATTGACTCTCTCATGTTAAATAGGCTTTACTGCCTACATTTCCTTTCAACCATTTAAAAGAAATGAGGGGTATAAACCAGTAGCAGCCATAGAACTGGATTTTATTGCTATATTGTGACATGGTTACTTAAACTTATTTCACATGAGAAACCTAATTTTTTGTAATTGTGTTTGCATCCCAGCATCCGTACCTGCATGAATGGGATTCCTGATGTTCTTTGTGACTTCAACATTTCCTATACATACAGTAAGGCAAGGCAAGGCAGTTTATTTGTATAGCACATTTCATGTACAGGACAATTCAAAGTGCTTTACATAAAACAAAGGCATTACAGATATTTAGAAATAGTACAAGGCATCAACACATAATCACAATAAAATAATAAAGTACATTAAAATGATTAAAGCACGATAAGTTAAAAAGTAATTTAAACAGCTGACAGTTCTGTCACAAATAGTTGCACTGTAATATAAAATGAATTTAAAAAGCGACATTAAATAGCAAACATTAAATCTAAGGAAAAAATAAAACATCAAACTTTAAAAATGTATTCACAAATTATTTCTGTCCTCTGGAATCTCAAAAGTGAAATAATGTGACATTTCACTCCATCCCAGCTCTAACTTTGCCATGATTTCCCCTGAGGAGCTGTTTTTGTGCAGTTTATTTGAGTAGCAACTGGAATAAGGACAATTATTATCACCCTGCAGAAGATGTACATGATTCATTTAATTCTTATTTTTAATGCAGTGTGTTTTACACAAACAGTTTGTAACTGTTTGTGTAATGGTGCATGCCAGGAAAAAAAATCATTAAGCCATCTATTTGAGTGTTCTGGTGTACTATATGGCTTAATGAATTGGAGTGGGCAGGGTCGTAGGGGACAATAGTTAAGCCCTTCATGCAGCAGGTGAGAGGAGGCATGTAGCAAATCACTGATACTTTCATACATCACATTTATCCACTGTGTTACAGTTCAGGTGAAACTGCTAGGTTAAGAAATGTTTCCTTTTGACAACATTGTATTAGATAAAGGAAGAAAGAAATGACTGTATCGGTGTAATTAACACAGAATGTTGATTTAGCAAAACTCTAACTCCTGGTCTGATCTTTTCTGATGAGGCCTTTTTCTTGTCTGAAATGACATTCCCAAAATAAATGGACTATATTTCACAACGTCAGGGGATGTATGTATAATCTTGTCTCAAAGGAAAAGCTAGAACACCTTAAAATAGTGTCAAATTTAAAATATGTGTTACTATCAGAGACAGTACACCTGGAACACAGTAGCAAATTAAATTCTCTCCCCCTCAAAGAAAACAGCTTTACTTTAAGTGAAAAACAGAGGATTGCAGCCCAGTTCATCTAGGAATGAGTAAAGTAATGTCCGATGTGAAACTGTGGAAAACTAGAAGCTAAAAAGTGAACCTGTTTTACAGATGCTCTAATAGAGGTATTACACAGGTAAATATCACAGCCCACCTTTAGCTGAGTTTGATTATCAACACTTCTATCAACTGTCAGAATGCAATAAATCGAGGGATAGCCACGAAATGCACCTTAAGATTCAGAAAGAAGTGAACTCCAAGATATTATATCATATAAGAGTTAATACCAAATTACCAAACCCCCTTTGTCTTCATGGAAACTACCAGGACCTATAGCATCATTATCTTGATCAACAGCTTGTCAGACTGAACCAGTGGGAAGGCAGACACCAACACAGGTAAATGTGAAGATGGTTTAATACAGCTCACCAAACCAGTGTGTAGAGATGCACAAAAAGGAGAACTGGTAAAGACTTAAGAGTAAACAAGTCAACAAGACTACACAAGGAAGCTGTACTAGCAAAGGGTATAATTAGAGGGATAAACAGGTGTAACACATGAGGGTAATGATAGAGCACAGGTGCAGTCCATGATGGGAGATGGAGTGTCAGAACCGATGATCAGTAGGCTGGCGACACTGAGCGCACCAGTGGAGGAGGTGCAGGCATGACACAGCTGTCTATGTAGAGCTTGGTTAAACTCAAAAACAGTATGAAAAAAGTCAAACCATCTTATTAAACCGACCAGAGATGTCAGAAACAAGATGATGGGAAACACTTGTTATAATCCCTTATTACATTCATTTAGCAAACACTATTAACAAAAGCAGCTAAAGAACACTTTGGAAGGCAATCCAGGGTTCAGTATTTTGCCCAAGGGTACTTCAACATGTAAAATAAATAAGATACAGATTTAACCAGGGATCTTCATATTTAAGGACAACCACTCATCCACTTGAACTACAGCTGCTGTCATCTTTTTTATTCATTCTTTCAAAATCCATGCTGGAGGTTGTACACAATTATTTTAGAAGTGTTGCATTCTGGTCTTGACATCTGTTCAGGGCCAAAGGAGAACAAGCATAATTGATGTTGGGTATGATAACGGTCCAAAACCACCACTCTCTTTGTCAAAGTTTCTCTTATTAAAAAGTGTTGGCTTTAAGGCTGGTGCAGATTTAGATTGAGAAGCAGCTGCTGAGTGCTAAAGCAATAATGGATAAAACAATCAGAACTTGTCATCTGCTGGCACACAGCCTGCACAGAGGGAATATCGCTGTAAAATCCATCATCTGTTTAATAAAAGCAGCGTACAGACATATCTCTTTACTTTGAAATAAACAATTTAATTGAACAAGCCCTGATTCAGATGAGGGCAATGCTATAAAAACTGGTTTTATTTAAAGGTTCATCAGATGAAAATCAATCAAAAACAAGGCAATGAGATATATTTACCCTAAACTGAGTGTGGATTGTGTCTGTGTTCTGCTCTGTAGAGCAAGAAGCCTCTTCAGAGAATGGATGGCTGCTGTCAGACCGAGGAGAGGAGATTGACTGATATTAGATGAGAGCACTAAAGGGTGAAAGACAGAGGCTGGGATACTGTTAGGAGTGTGAGACTGATAGCAGATGGTCTGTGAACGATGGAGTCCTTTGCTCCTCTTTTTGCTTGCTGGAAGGAGAGAGGTGGTAAGGAGATCCCAGAAGACATAAAGGGAGACAATGATTGATTAAAAAATTGATTTTTACCCCACAACTGATTCCTGCAATGCATTTCTACCTTTTGACCTATCCTCTGTGCACTTAAACATAACCCTTTCTAGATCATCTGTCATACTAATTAAGTTCTTTTGTGTTCACATCAAGCTTTCCTTAGTATGCACTTGCCAGCCGTTGACTTCAAGTGCGATAACACATCAAACTCATCAATAAACTGAATGAGAAATTACAAGATGCTAGTTTACATTTTTTAAATGTATGTGTTCATAATTTTAAGTAAAATTCTTCTTAAAGGCACACATACCTGAAATAGGAACATCTTTAAATTGCCTTATAGCTTTCGTGTTTAGAGTTACATGTAAACCAGAAGCCAGTTTACTTATTTCCTCATTGATATTGGAAATTGTTAGAGAAATAAAGAGTGAGATAAAATCAGTAATTTGCCTAATCTGTGCAGAAACTTAAAAGGTTGTAGATATTTCAGAGTGTTACTGGAAGCATGTGGGCATTATTTGTCACTGTTGTCTGTAGTCTTCGTGCGTGTCCTCCTCACAGTGACACAATGCACTCACACCATTTTGATGGGGGTGGTTGGCATATTTATAGACTCTGGTCTGAGCCACCTTATCTGTTTCCACCTACCTTTATCAAATTTAAAATATTTGTCTGCTTTATCTCCTGGATTAGATTAGAGGATAAAATAAAAGATTCTTTTGTGTAAGGCTACTCAGAAAATGAAGGGCAAAAGAGGTGGGAAACTTGCTACTAAAATATCCACAGTTTAATAATTCACAAATTACATAGTTTTTTCACACAAAAAGGAATGTTAAAAGTTGTTTTTTTCCATCCACTCAGAACTTGTGTTTAGTATTTCTGAGACACTTGGAAGTGACTTTGTCTGGCTGATATTCATCACTTTCTATTTTAAATACAGGTTTAAAAAGTATTTTAATTATTGGTTTATAGTTGGTGCAATACTTGTTTGGAGAGACGGGTTGTTACATTCTCTTTCTTTTCCAGCTTTCATGCTACACAGATCCAACTACTGTCAGGCTATAGTTCCATATTCTGTGCACAGTTCTGTATTTATTTAATCTGAGATTAATGAAAAATGCTGAGCATTTGTTTTAATTGTGGTTGAATCTCTTAAATTATGGTATTATATCACATGTAGTGGAATATCCAGCTTTAAAGGGTCATAGAATTTCTCTGAAACCAACGTTTATATTTAGTACTCAATAAAACATGTGGACCAAACACAATGCGCCACCTCAAATCCACAGAAACTATTGGGATTTACCAATAATGTAACTAAGTAAGCATTTAAAAGACATGGATGTTTATTTTGCTAGCTGGCTTTGTTGCATATAGCACATATGTAAACGTAACCTTTAAAGAATTCAACATTTGGGCAGGAGGCTATATAAATAATTGATGAAATATAATTGAGGGAGATTGCAGTATCCAGTCTACAGCTGATTTCCTCATCATTTGACTTGGCTTTTATAGCTGCTGCTGCTGCAAAGAGGCAGTGCTGCTGAGAACAAAGCGCACACGGCTGCAGGGAGAGAATTTTCTCCTCTTTAATTAATTTTGAATTGTAGATTAAGTTGTCAGTGCTGTGATTTCCAAAGAGTTACTTTGAAGGAAATTTTAGCCAATATCATGCTAAAAATGATGACAAATAAATTTGTTAAACCCTTCTAAGCTAAAAAAAAATAATAATAAAAAAATAAAGAAATAAATAATATATTGATAGTAAACTTACAGAGCCATTTTTTACAGATAAAAATCAGACAGTAAATGGTTGCTACAGGTTTTAAATCAGATGTGGGGAACAAATATCAATCTCTGATTACATGATCTGATAGTTCTAGTTGAACAGTACAGTTTAAACAGATCTGAGATATATTGAGGGTGATGATGATGCATTGCACTATGGATGATGGGATGGGAATTATAATATATGTGCAGAAGAAGATGGAGTCGCATACTATCTGCTGCACCAAATTTAAATTGCATCCTCATTAGCCTCATGCTAACTTGGTAAATCTGTTATATCTTGTATGTAGCTGCAGCTTCAATCAACGTCATATTGTGACTCTGTCATTATCTGTGTTTATCAGCTTGCAGTCTTCTTCGCCAATCAGCTAAAAAGTGGGACAGTACGGTAACTTTGTCCATTCTAACAGATGTTGATTTCTTGTATTTCAGACATGAGTATAGTGCCTTAGATATTTATCTTTAAAAGGCTGGGTTTAGGGTAGCATGTTGATATTTGAACTAGCTCTGTTGCTCGTTTAAATCAAAACTAGGGCCATCCTGTGTGGAATGTCCTACTTTTGCATTTTCCTTTTTCCAACAGTTGCTCCTCATCCTTTCTGTACTAGCACCTTAATGGACTGCCAAGCTGTCCAGTTAGCCCAATATAAGCTGGGATAGATGCCAGCTCCCTGCCACTCTGACCATTATGAAGAGGTTATGGAAAATAAATGGACAGATGCGAATGTCAAATAATAGTCTTTTTTTAGCAACATACTGTATGTAATGAAGAACTTTAAAGTCAGCTTTGATTTGTCATTACCTGCCCATTGAATCCGCTTGCTGCTGAAATTAATTATGACATGTGTGGGGGAGGCATAGAAGAAGAGGGATTTGGGAGATCAGGCTGAAATAAAGATATCACTATCACCTCCCAGAGAGGAAGCCAACATAGCTGAAAAGTTAAGGAGTTTAAAGATTTATGGCATGTTGCTGCCGAAGAACAGTTCATAATTACATGTTGTCAACGATCCTGTTAATGCAGAAAAAGCTTTAAACTCAGGAATGATGAGGTAAAAGAAATTATGCTCATTTTTTATGTATTTATTCAGAACAAAGATTTAGTATGTTTCAATGATGAAAGCAGACTTGCATAATGTCAAAGAAATTTTGTTAAATAGAGTTAAGTGTATCCCCATAGATGCATCTTTGGTTTGATGGATTCTAAAAGCCACCATCAGCATGAGGAATTAATCTGCTGATACAGCAAGCCCTAAACACCACTGGTCAGATCCATTCTGCTTGGTCATGAATACTGTGCTCCTCAGGTTTCAGGGGATAAATAGTTAAACATTTGGCAGGCATAAAAAGAGGAGGTGACTTTATTAACTTGGTGAGCAGAACTTAATACAGTTTCCAGGTAGAATTTCACCCTAAACTAACCCAGGAGTGGACTGGAAGGCCTCTGGTGACAATATTTTCCTGCTGCCACAAAACACACTTACTTTTTTGAGTAAAAGCAGACCTAGAGGAGTCCTTATTCAAGCTGATATCTGCAGTCTGTTGAATAATAATTTATGCTTGTTAGAGGGAAACAGGTGGGGATATGTGTAGTAAGAAAAAATAGAAACTGGGATGTTAGATTTAATAGATACATCCACACATTTTGTTTATATCCACCCACCAGGCTTTGAGAGAATACTGCTTGGAAAACACAAATTGGATTTGGAGTGTGGTCAAAAATTGTTGCATCTCCGGAGGATATGCTAAGTGGTACAGTAGAGGAAAAGGTACATGAAAGATACTGTTCTGCTGCATGGTATCACACAAAAATAGATCTAGAACATTATTTAAGGACAGAAAAATGTTATTGAAATGACATCCAACAGTATGCTTTAAAAATCTCAGATGTGTTTGGTTTTTATTTAGATTGTATCCAGATTCTGTTTCAATTAGTGAATTAAATTAAATTTAAAATCTTACAGTGAAGGCCTATTTATGCTCCATTATGTACATAAATAGCGGTGTCCATTTCACACGCTTTTGTCATGATCACGGTTCATATTCTTGGTTTATGTCACATTCTTGGTTTATGTTCTTGGTTCATAGTCTTGTTCTGGGTTTTTGTATTTATGGTCACATTTTGTTCAGTGTTGCATTTTGGTTCTTGTTCATTAGTTCACCTGGTTTGATTTGCTTATTCACTTCACCTGTTCCTGATTAGTCCCTCAGTGTATTTATACACTATGGTTTTCAGTTTCCTTTCTCAGATCCTTGTGGTTTATTCTCTGTCTTGTGTGTTTTGTGTATACAGTAAGTGGAAAGCATGGTTTACTGCCAGCACACACTCGCCCATCTTTTACTGAGGCAAAGTTGATAATTGCTTTTCTTTGTACACAATATATCAAATGCATCGAGGTTGGTAAATGCAACTATAGTTGCTTGTGTGAGTAACTCCATGTTTCTGAGCAGTTGCAGGAGAAACAAATGTATACTTTCAAATACATTTAAACAAATTACCATTAGCCTTAAGGTGGATTTGTACTCGCACGGCGTCTGCGTGCGGTTGGCTATGTCGTGGTTGACACTGGTGAGTTTGCTCTCGCACACGAGTGTAGGGGGTACACATCATTTTGGTGATGTGTTGCATTTTCTCCTTCTAATCTGAAGGTGAGAGCAGGGTGGTATCAGCTGGTAAACTCACCAGGTCGGAGTTCTTTTGATGGTTCACTTCAGTTCCAGTACATATTTTCTGTTTTAAAACAACAATGGCGTCAAGTATAGTTGTGTCTTTATTAACTTGTGGAAGAAAACAAAGAAATTATTAAATTATTAAAAATGTCGGTTACCACACAAATTCATCGAGAAGATCCCAGATTGACCAATCAAAAGGGAGTATTTTCGCATAACCGTCTGTGTAGCGGGGTGCACGTCACGTCTGGAAGAGGTGTGTGTTGGGCCTCTGCGGACTTATCCAGCGCCTACGGCGGTGATGCAGACATCACTCTTATTTAAATCTGCCTTTAGCTGCCTTTTCATTTACTGTACACGATGTTTGCATTTAAAAACAATTTATATGCCAAATGACCACACAACACAGACACCTTAAATCCTTTCACTTATTGCTTAAGGTTCATACTTATAGTGTTGAAGCAGCTTCAACCTTTAGCTTCAGTGATCTTACAAAGTCATCATAATACAGGGCTTTGTTCATATGTAAAGTATAGTGAACAAATCCAAATGTTTTCACAACTATGCTGCTGGCCAGAAAAAAAAGTGCAGCAGCAGATCATTTGTTACTTGCAGCACAAACACTACCACTTATAAAATGGCTGCAGTGGACAGCACCCAAGATCTAACTGGGGCGGGCCTGAAATATTTGACCTTATAAGAAAATCTGAGAACCCTGACATAATATTGTTCACTTTACTAAATTGACAATTACTTTGGAATACTGCTGTACAAGGGAGACAAACAAGATACTGAAAGCAAAGGTTACCAGACTTTTACCACTCACATTTATACATTACTGGATTACAGTTTGTTGGTTAATAAATAAATGGACGAGCATTATGTGTTTCATTTTTTAAATATTCTCTTTATCACTTTAAAGCTAAGAAATATCTAAAGGATTTTGAGCAGCACTGTGATTTTATTTTAGTAATACATATAAAATTAACTGATAACTCAGTCATGTCAGTGTTGGAGGTCAGCCATTCATAGCGAACCAGCCAACAAAAGCCACATCCTCATCTAACTCACAAACATCTTCTATGTTAACTCCACCAACTAAGAAGTTGATGGAGTTAACATTTATCAGGAACCACAAATTAGCTACTCAGCTAAAGCTAAAGCAGAAAGCCAATACAATATTAATCCTCTGAGGTTAGATGCTAGTGGGCTTGTTTTTTATTTCACAACAGTGTAAACCAGAATGATGGCAGTCTTCCATCAGCTGTTAGTCCGACTGGCACCGAGACAACCTTCCAGTGATCTGAGTTGGTTGAAGGAGCAGTTCTGATTTTTCCTCAGCGAAACCACACAAATATTCAGGAAACATCTAAAAAAAATTGTGTTGACATCGCTGCTAAAAGGCATTAATGGGCCTAAATATGAATATGTATTAAATTGTTAATATTCTTTGACATGGCAGGGTATGAAAGGCTGAGGATTTTCTTTTATGTTCCAACACACTAGCATGGTAGCATATTTCCATTCAGCAGCATGTGGTGTGGAGCTTTTGGTGAAATATAAAATACTGTTTTTTCATTTTATGGATTTACAGCTCCACAAACAGACAACATGGACCCAGATGTTCCCCATGTTTTTCACTGTTTTCTTTTATTCAAAAACAACATTTTTCAAATGAATATTCAATTAAACTTCACTCCATTTAAACAAATTTGCCCTTGAATCAAGGCAAATGTAACAGAATATTTTATGTAGCAGTTTACACATTATCCCAGGTATTAGTAGCCTTTTGATACGCTGACTTTAGCCTTTCAAAATAATGGATGAGTGCTTTTTCAGAAATTCGGAAATCTTTTTTATTATTTTTTAATTCCTTTAAATTGATCTTTTTCTCTAAGCAGTTGACTTTGTTATACTGTAAAACTGTTAATTATAGACAGTACTAAAAGTAGCTCATACACATAAAACAACACAATCAAAAAGTTTATTGTTCAGCTCGACTTGTCAATCTTCACTTCACTGCTCCTTCACTGCTGTTCTCTCCTTCAGCCAAGTATTTGTTCAGTCATGCATCAAGTTTCCCTAACAGCTCTGCCCCTCCATGGTGTGGCCATGTTCACACATAGATGAATAATAAAAGGTGTCACACATTCATATTTCTAAGGTCTACATGGTATTAATTCTTATGGGGTAAATAATTATTATACATTTGCTTTCAGTTTTCCATGTGTAGCAAAATTTCATTTAATTCACAGACTCATCTGAAATATCGTTCAAGAAGCTTTTTGTTGGGTCTTATTGCTTATTTAAGCACAGAATTCTTTTCAATGCATTTTTTATTGTTGAGTGGCGATGGACTGGGATCAATACACTGCTCTGGCATTTGCAACAATCTGCTGTTTATTTCCAACCCAACACCAGCTCTACTCAAATGTTAACATAAAAAGCTTGAGATAAAAAAAAAACCATTCAGACTGACTAGAATGCAAAAATTCACTAAAAAACAGTCACTCAAAAAACAACAAAAGAAAAATTGCATCAGCTACCGTCCCTGCCAACAACTCTGCAGCAGACCGCTATGATACACTTCACCAAAACACACTCTGCCAAAATACTTTATATAGGTTTAGAATAATAAAGGAGCTCTCCCATATTACAAAAAAACTATCTTGTCTAAGTACACTTAAATATTAAGTGAATGTGTCTACCATCACATCATGTCAAACACATCATAACAGATCATATTAATCTTGGAGGTAACGAGAAGTGACAGATTATTTATTTATTCAGAGCAAAGTTTTCTATCAAGCATGTGTTGAGGTTTGATAACACACACTTGAACTGTAAATCCTTGACTGTTTCATCTTCTTTTCAATTTAACTAAGTGTTTACTTACAGCTCTGGAAAAAAATAAGAGATCACTGCTATTTCTTTTTAAATCAACATCTCTGAGTCTTACTACCAAAATTAAATTCCTACACAAGCACTTCTCATTCTGCTTCATGAGGACACCAAGCAGTCTGGAAGAGGACGAAAACAACTTTGAACTGAAAGGGATGACCACAAACTTGTCATCCCAGAGCCATAGGCTGACATCAAAAGACCGTCAAAGAGCAAGAACAGTTAGAAACAAGCTCCTGCAGGCAGGGCCGAAGTCATGCAAAACTCACCTTAACTGGTGAGAAGCAAAGATCTCAGGCTGAGGTTTGAAAAGGATTGCAGGAATTGGACAGCAGAGACTAGAAGAGAAGGCTGCCTTCTCTGTTTTATGGATAAATGAAGACCTGGAGAGGCTTACAAGCCACAATGTCTGCAAGCCACTGACTGTTACATATAGAGGAGAATCAGTGATGACCAGGGGTGCCTCAGCACGGCTGGAATCAGATGTGTCTTTGTGAAGGATGCATTAATAAAGCCACATACAAGATTATCCTATTTACTGATGCTAAAACTGTGCTCCCCAACTCAGGATTACAGTAGGACAATAATTCTCCAAGTCACACAGCCAGAGAAATCAAGGTCTGGATGGAAGACCACAACATTAAAAGCCCATCATGGCCTGCTCAATCTCCAGATCTGAACCCTGTAAAAACCTCTGAAATTACATCAGAAGGAAGCTGGATGGTTACAAACCATCAAACAAGGCAGAGCAGATTGAAGTTTTGCAGAAAGAATGCTAGAAAGTTACCCAATAGCTGTCTGATCAGTGGTCTCTTATATTTTCCAGAGCTGTACATATCCATCACTATTAAATTCATATTATCGTTTACTTAGCCAAACAGGCCCACAATCAATAGGCCTTTGTGGCATTTGTTCACTTTTCATCACAGTTACGGCTCATGACTAAAAAGCTTCTTTCATGTCTTTCAAAATGGAAGCCACCAAATATTTTTCCCTTCTAACATAAATGAGTTTAATCTAGTTAAACATGAGGTTACTATTACTGAGAATCATACATGTTTTTTATTATAAAAAAGAGAATCTTACATGTGCCACATCACATGATAAAAGCAAGAAAAAACATAGAACATAGTCAGCGCAGTCGTAGCTAATTGTTAGATCTTAGCCAGTGTCAGCTTGAACTTTAAGTCAAGATTAATAGAATTTCTCCAGGAAATTATTTAATGTTAAGTGTAAATATCTGACATCAACATAAATGTGATAAAAAAAAATCACAGGGTTTTCTGTTAAATCGTTTAGCTGCAGTTCCATTACTGACTCAGTGGTGGTAGCCTGGTTTTAATCAAGCAGAACAAGCATGAGCTGTTTTTTGTTTTGTTTTGTTTTGTTTTGTTTTGTTTTGTTTTTTTATTGTTGTTGCCATTTTGACTTAAATTTTTTTCCATTATTGTAGAAAATGATGATGTTAGTTTTTCAAAATAAAATTATATTTTACTGCAACTTGAGGTTATCAAAGACATGCTGGTGTTTGATAGAAATCACTAAGAGACCACGAGCATGTGATTTTGGGGAAAATATGTATATCGGATGATAACTCAGTTTGGCTTAAAGTTCAATTAACTTACAAATGTAATGTAAAGAAATTAAGTGGGCATTTTAAAAGACTGCTGACTTATACACAATAAATTCTTCTTCTGCAATATCTCATAGCATCTTCATATCTAATTCTGTAAATAAATTAATATAAATATAAGTTAAAGTACAATTTGCTGCATATCAGTAGAATTAAAACCCTATTTCCTGTGCTGAAAATATCTAAGCCCAGGCATGCATCCTTTAAATATGATTTACCTTGTTTTTATCTCATTCTTTCAGTGAATAATTTTCACTTAAGCCTGAAAAACAGACAACCAGGAATGTGATCTTAATAAAATCTCATTTAAAAAGGATGTAAGTCATATGTTCTGAGTCACACCAGCAGCAGTGTCAGTGTAATATATAAAAAAACATTGGCAAGGCAGTTAAAAAGAAAGAAAAAAAAAAAACCTAAGCAGATTAACAGTAATGAAGAATGCAGTCATGCACTCTGGCAGTCGTCAGAGGACAATTGCAGTGATGTCTTTATTTGATCTTTTTAAATGTGCTCAAATCAGAGAAGTAAACATTTGTTCTTTTTAGAAAAAGACAGGTTCGGCAAAACATGAAGTTATTTCAGAGGCTTGTTCATCATACAAACAAAAGCTTTTCATCATACTGATACATGTGTGATAATGAGGCACCACACAGTAAAATTTTACTCTCGTCAATTATTTACACATGAAAAAAGCATCAGCCCTTCTGGCTAGAAAGATGAAAATTACAGCAGTATAAACATTTTATGTCTTTGTGAACATGATATCAGTGCGTTTTAATCTGTGTATCAAGCAGCAAACTTTAAAAGCGAGCAACGGGGTGTTTGGCTTATACTGTGGACGTAAGAGAGGGGAAATTTGCATGGAAAACAACAGGATGAAGAGTCAACAGACACTTGACCAGAGGGAATCCTGGCATACACACACAGGCGCTCAGGCACACACACAGTCACTAACAGACGGCTGGAATAAGATGCAAACCCTCCAGTTTACTCTGTCACAGATACAAGTTACAGTTTGTCTCCTCGTTCTCTTTCACACGCACAAACAAGCACACGCCTCAGTAAGTGCCCATCTGCCTCTAGTTACAGTATTCCATTTATTGTCTCATAGAGGCGGCAAGGTATAAACACATGCCTGGAAAAAGACATTGCCTATGTTGCCACTCTGCTCCAGTCCCAAGTCCACCATGAACTTTGTCCTGATGTCAAGGTTCCCCTGCAGCATCCCAGTTTGGATGCTTCTCAGCATCACACAGGGCACTTAATCAGAAACATGGCATTTTTGTTTTCACAATGCAACTTCATAGTTTTTCTTTCTTTCTTTTTTTATTTTCTTTTTTTATTTTTATTTTTTAGTTTTGCTACTTATACAGTAAGCAAGGAGCCCCTTTGTCCCATTGGTCCTCATGTTGAGAGTGTGACGCAATAGAAAGGTAAGAAATTAACAAATACAAGACAGAGAAAAGAAATAAGTACTATTACTGTCACAAACAACAATTTTATGGAGATTGTCAAGGCCTTCGCATTATATTCAGTGAATGTGTAAATATAAATTCAGTGTCTCTAAACTCAAGCATCTCCTATGGAGTTCATCCAAGCACAGCTACTGTGGCAGGCGTGCATCACAGTAACTGCAAGGAGCTGTTATATGTAGATGAAGACAGAAGGGGGGGAAAGAGAGGAGAAATGAGCTGAAGCCCACATCAGATTCAAAAGGCAGTCAGAAAAGAAAACCATGCCAGCTTCCTGTGTGGATATTTTCAGTTTATTTTTGTAGTGTAATCCCCTTTTTTATACACTGGATCACTTCTTTGAGCCTTTAGTGTCCCTTTCTAATTCAGTCCCTGAAAGTGATGGTGGGAAAGCACCACACGCCCACAATCAAATCACAAAGCCAGTCATGCAGGAACTCCTCAAAAAGTACGTTTCCATGACTTACAGAGGATCTTCTGGAAGGCTCTGCGAAAGTCCTGGTTGAAAATGGTGTAGATGACTGGGTTTAGAGAGCTGTTGCAATATCCAATCCAGAAAAAGAACTTGAACAATGTGTCAGGGATCTCACATGGCTTACGACAGATTCCATACAGGCTGTAAGAGAAGAAGAAAGGGAACCAGCACACAACAAATACACCCATGACAACAGCAAGGACAAAGGTGAAGCGCTTCTCCCGAGCTGCAGAGACTTTTTTCCGGTTGACAGTGCTCCGGCGTTTGCGGCGAGATGAAAACAGCTCCATGGATTTTGAACTGGAACGCGACTTCCTGCTAGAGTATTTTGAGGCAGAGCTGCTCTTTCTGCTGGATTTTTTGTCTTTCCTGTCTTCCTGATGATGTTTTGAGGAATTGCTACTCTTCTTTTGTTTCTCATCTGATGAGCTGCTCTCGTCGAAGTCATCATCGTGGTCAGTTGGTGGATTTTTTGGCTCGTTTGGTAGTGGAGATCCGATTACTTGCTTTTGACAGTGTCCATTTTCACGTTCCTGATCTTTTATACTCCCACCTCTGGTTGACTTTAATGATCCAGCTATACCTGGTTCATTTTGGTCCATTCCATTCTCCAGAGGTGAATCCACATCTCTCTTTTTCTCTGATAATGTCCTGGTCCTGGTTTTTGCCACTTGGTAGATCCGAATGTAGACCAAAATCATAATGACACAGGGAGCAAAGAATGATCCAATGCTGGAGTAGAGGATGTACCAGGTCTCATCATTCAGCATGCACTGGGGACTGGCCTTGCTGCTGCTCCTGTCCACTGATATCAGTGGAGGAAAGGAGATAATGGCTGAGATTAGCCAGACCACCACAATCATGCCTTTCACTCGTTTAGGTGTTCTCTTTAAGTTATATTCTACCGCCTGCGTAACTGACCAGTACCTATCCAAACTAATTGCACAAAGATGAACAATAGAAGAAGTGCAGAATAAAACGTCCAGAGCCAGATAGATGTCACACCAAATTTTGCCAAAAAACCAGTAGCCCATAAGTTCATTTGCCAGAGAAAAAGGCATGACCAGAGTGGCCACCAGTATGTCTGCACTGGCCAGGGAGACCAGAAAGAGGTTTTGGGGAGGTTTAAGGGCTCTGCTTGTTAAAACGGCGATAACAACCAACACGTTCCCGACTATTGTAAACAAAATTAAAAAGCTAACAAGTCCAGCCAGACCCCAGACAGCGAGCTGACTGTACTGGCTCTCAGATGTGGAATTAGAGGAGATGTTTTTTCCCTCTATCTCGTCTTCCAGGCTGGAGATATTTAAGAAATCCATTTTTGTCAATCAAAGTGTGACTTAAAAAAATAAATAAGCGGAAATTAACTGAAGAAATAAATTAAGACTTGAACGCATATTTCACCACAGAAATTTCGCCAGATCAAACGGTATTCTCGTCTCTCCTCCACTTGCAATCTCCAGCATCCTGCACACAAGACTCTCCTTTATAAAAAAAAAAAAAAAGAAGAAGAAGAAGAAGAAGAAAAAAGAAAGTTCTCCCATATGCAAGTGTTTTAAGTCCTTATTCCAAATTGTGCACGCTGCTCAGCAGCAAAATTTCCATGGTTAAAAAGCGGCTCTCTCCTCTCCGCGCCCTCTCCCATCCCGACTGCGCCCGCATCTCTCCACCTCCGCCTCCCTGCTGTGTCCTGAGGAGAGGTTTGTAACAACCACGTCTCTCTCTCTCTCTCTCTCTCTCTCTCGCTCTCTCTCTCTCGTTTTTATTTTTATTGCAAAGAACAAACTGGGACCTGCTCCGCCCCGGAGGAGAGAGGAAAAAGAAAAAGACTGCTATTGTAATTATTTATTATTTCTGAGGTAGCCTATATCTACTTAATGCGTATGCAGCTTTATCTGTGTTGTCTTTGTAAATTGGACAGACGATCACAGAGTTGTTTTGTTGTTTTTTTTTTGTTTGTTTTTTTTTTTTTCGTTTGTTTGTCCATCTCAATTATAAGCCTTCTCAAGCCGAGCGGGAGCGAGCTGGAGCTGCTTGATGGTGGTCACGTTATTGTAAAAACCAAACTGACAGTCGCCAACTCCCCCACCGAGGACAGCTGCCTCTGCTCTGTCCTTCGTGCACACACTGGAGGTCAGTGTTGTTACAATCAGCTCCGGAGAGCCAAACTGGGGAGCACACATCTACTGTGGGCATATTATTGGAGATATTTTGACTTAATTAAACAAGCTTCCGATATCCTGACAATGGGACACGAGCCTGCCAGACGTCTTAGTGGGAACTTAAAAAGTCCCCCCCCCCGTTATATTGTGTTTGTATTGTGGTAATTGGGGAAAAACATTACCACATTACTTGATGAGAAGCATCCCGCCTTTGTGCATAGCTCTGATTTATACCACATTTAGACTGAATGTGGTGTAAATACATTTTGTATTGATCCAGGTTATCTTGTCTTACTTTTACATCTTTTTAATTTTCCATAAGATGTCATGTGCATGCATACTTCCACATATGCGCTCAGAACACTCTCTCTTTCTGCCTTGTTCTCCTTCTGTCTCACTTTCATCCCTCACCATTTCTGGCTGACTCCCTCTATATGCTCTTATATCACACACATACTTGGAGGTTTTTTAAAGGGCAGTGTAGTTGCTTTCTGCCTAGGTTGTTCCAATTAAATTCAAGTGCTCAACAGCCTCAGAAAAAAAGAAAGCTTGTGTAAAAAGTTTTTGGGTCTGCCTCTCTGTACTCTGCTCTTGTTCACCCCATCAAAAGTCACCCTAGGTGGTGTTCCCTCCTGGAAAACCCTGTCTTGCCTTTGGTGTACATCCTGGTATTAAGTTCCTGGGCCAGTGTGCTTATTGACCATGTCTCCCAGCTAAGTACCTGCCATTAATCACAGAGCGCTCAGCTGTACTGAATTAAAGAGCAGCCACAGCCACAAGGAATGCTTAAGTCCAAATTGATCTGCATCAAGACTAAAGGATGGACTGAGGACAGCTCTGGGGATTGTAGCAGTTGGACCATACTCCTCCCATTCTCATAACACCGTGTTTCGTCTCACGGTGCCTTTTTAAAATTAAGGCTGCAGGGTCAGTGTAGATGCACTGTAAGCATATTTTGAACTGACAGACAATCCTTAATAAAGTCATTAAGTTGTGTCCCAGGGCAACAACGGTTATATATACACCATACATAGTTGGGCATCAGTGAGCAATCTCAGCTATTATAGAGCCCCTTTCTTGTTTTTCCAACAATGAGCTCTCCTCTGAGGGAATAAGTTGTCTTTTTGAGCCACTGGCCAAGTCTGTATTTCAAAGAAACAACACTAATTACTTTTAGCTCTTCAAATCAAAGCTTTGTACTTTTCCTCCCTAAATTTTCCATCTATTTTGCTCTTTTTTCTTCTGAACGAGTTTTAAAGTTTTTGCATTTGTTTGCACTTCTTTTTTTCTATTATCTTCTGCAAGTGTATGGAAGTGTTACAATGCAGCATTTGTTGAGCTGAAAATAGAGGAGGTTGAAAGGCACAATGAATCCTGTAGGATTAAAAAAAAACTGAATCATACCAGATGTGTTCTGACAAGCATATGCCAAACTTTTACATTGGCCACTGTGCTTTATTACATATGCAGTGTCTGGATATACCGCAGGAGATATCCATCTTCTCTTGTACCTGCATACACAAATGCACAACAAGAGCATAAAAAAATAATTTCAGCCATGTAAGAACGAAGGTGGAATTCCCATAGAAATCAGAACAGTTAACCTGTGCTGTGGTTTCCATATGGGCTGCTTTTGTAAGGGAAGCTATGGTACCAGTTAATGACAGTGACAAATAGCAGTGTAACTTGGGCAGACAACAATAGCTCCAAGAGCACTCTGTTCAGTGAAGTAACACTCGACCCAGGGGAAATTCTCTCTTCACCACATACATCAGTGTGCTTCTTTTCTGGTTTGAATTCTTTCTTTAAAAAAATTACCCTCCAGAATTACAGTCTAAAAAATCAATACATTTATTTGTTTTTTTCTAAATTAATGGCTATTTATGTTTTGCAACTTCATACTGAATTTAATCCTGACAAAAAAGAAAAGCAGATTGATTCGTCTCATTTTATTATGTCTTATCTCAACCATTCTTTGGTGCTTCATTATTAATGGTTTATCTGACCGTCAGCAGTATTGGAGACAGTTTTGTTTGTTTCAAAGATTAGTCAACAAATCCATTGACCTTTGTGGGGTTCACTGTAAAATATGTTGGTGTGCTAATTAGGATGTATTTTAATTTTACATTTTTAGAGATTTCTTGCCTTTTCGGCTAGTAAAATAGTCCCTTATGGCTGCAGGATATTAGGAAATAATACAATGTGCAATGTCATTGGATGTTGTGATGACAATCAAAACCTTTAATACATGGTCTTAACTCAAGTTCATAACAAGGATTTCATTCTCTTCTGTGTTAGTTGTTGAACATACACAACAGCAGAATTTCTTCTAAGTGGAATGTCATCCTCATTAATGCACCAGGTTTGTCCTATTTCTTGTCCAAATGTCTTTGCAGTTTTGAAACTTCACATGTTGATATTGTTCTAACAATGCATTTTCAGTTATACTTTTTTCCCCTTCATGATTTTAAAGCTACATAATCAGCTTTCAGTTACATGTTCTTGTTCTGATAAATTCCAAACAAATAAGCAAAAAGCTATTGAAAGTGAAATCCCTTTAATTGTTTAGCACATAACTTTAATATTCGGCTAAAAGAAAACTAAACATTCAATTTAGTATACAAGACAACAGATGTGAGTAGTCATAACGTGAACTTTAAAGGCTTTATGGGATTCAGTATTCAGACTGTTGTTCGTCTGAAGGTGATACAGATATTATATGAAAAGAAGTAGGTTGTGGTGTACTTCAGATAATGGCATGAAGGCATTCTCTTGTAGTCAGTGTTTTACAGAGAAAGAAGCAAGTATGTATTGTCAAATTGCTGTTGTAAGCCTCCTTCAGCTCTGTAGGTCACCCGTGTAAAATAAGCTTGTTGAGAAAGGCACTCCTTAGATTTGAAAAGTACAGTGTCAGGGGCGTTCACTTCGGTGCATTCGTTTGAAGCAGCAGATGCACCATTCTGTCACCCTCACAGGAAAAACAAGTAAGCTGTCACTAATGCAAATGGTTTTCTTCCCATTGTTTAATAACTTGAGACTGCCACCTTAGCATTTAAGGTGTTCTTGTTTATAGTCTATATCTATATATATAGTATATCTATATTCTCAAACTCTGAGAAAGGAAGTATTCCTTCAAATAAAATTTGAAAAAAAAATAGTTCTGCTAAGTTCCCAGATGTCAATAAGATCATAAATTATGTTGTTTCATCTAATACTTGTCAGTGGTTTTCCTAATGTATTTATTAGTTTCTGACTTAGAGGCAGCTGTCAAAAACCAAAGTCTTTAATAATTTATAAAATATCTGCTTATGTGCATTCACTTAGCCTTTCTGAAACAGTTCAAAGAGATGTACCCCATAAACCTCTGAAACCCTCAGACATCACTTTAAGAGCAAGGGCAATTTTAAAGCAAAAGTATGTGTATTATACAAATGAAGACATGCAACTAAACCATTCTGAATCCAATTTTATTTATAAAGCACTTTTCATACAAAATTCAGCACATTGTTTTCAATAATAAAACACTTTTTTTTGCTTATTTAAAACCCAAGCCTTCACACATCCAAGTATATAACATAACAATTTAAAAATTAATCAAATAATAATAAGATAAATACAAAAAGGCCCAAGATACAAATATTAAAATTATTTTCAAGCTTAACTTTGTTAAAGAGTTGGTGGACAGAAGAGGAAGATTCTTTTAATCAGTTAAAAAGGGACTCCTAAATCAATTAAAACAACTTAAAACATATCAAATAATGTCTTTGAATGAACATTATAAAACCAACTAATATTTCAAGTTGTGCAGTGCAGATCCCTCAAATGTATTGAGAAAGTTTGACTTTCCAATTATAAGCACCGCCTTCCTTGACAGGAGTGGGTGTGCAGGATCTGCCATGGCGAAGTCATTACTGTCCATCTGAGTGACAGTTGGGCCAAACTTGCAGATCTGCAGGCAGTCCAAGAATTAGGCACAGCAGGACCGTGTTGAAAACTTGACACCCCCTGGGAGGGGTAGATGTAAACCAGTCTACTGGGTGTTGCATCATGATCCTGCACAGCAGATGACTTGACTTGCTGTAGGTGAAAAATGGCCATCTGTGAGTGTCATTGACAGATTAACAGAGACGGGTAGAATTGATGCTGAAACCAAATGTGAGGCCCAGAACTGGGACCAGTGATGGATGATGAGAAGTTGTCATTAGTTCTGGTTTGTCAGTAGAGTCTCCCTCTCAAATTTAAATGCATCATTTGAGCTTAATAATATCTGAAATGTACATCTGAAGTTGATGGGGTTCTGGTGTATTTTGTAATGAGTTAGTGTTTCTCAAATGTAAGCTACACCCACAAGACGATTGTCCAATCTAAGCATAAAAATTCTCTTCAGACATCCCTCTTAACTAGTGCCAAGCTTGGAAGTGCCAAATCTGTCACGTAAATTAACCAATTGGAACAATATTAGATCCAATTAAATATAAAAGTTATACTGTGCAGTACTGGAGTCAATGATTTCACCAGGTCTTTTGCATACGAGTTTGTCTTCCACCTATATCTGCTTTGATAGATTATTTCACAGCTTTTAAGAAACACCAGACCTTTTCCAAATGCTTTAGGTCACTCTGAGACACTTATGTCTCTAACATACTCCCCTGTCTGGTACTTCTTTGAAAGATTAGCCTCAGAATCTGATGCCATGAACAGAACAAAGCTAGGTGAATTATAAATTGGAGAGTAGGAAAAAGTTAAACAGAAAAGATCAACACTTGAGAAAGAAAGTAGGCAAAAAGGATCCTTTCTTTCTTAAATAATCAACAGTAGGGTGCAAAGGTAGCATTGATACTTTGGGAGTTTAAAGGAAAGTAATAGACCATTTCTTCTCTGTTGCATTTAAAGTGATTTTGGCCGATATTTTCAATCCTTTTTTTCTGATCCTATTTGTATTTGGTCATATTCACATGTCTGCAGAAACTTGTGCAGAGCCTGAACATGTGCTACATGGAGACGTGTTATTTCTCTGCATAAAAGAAAGCTTTATTTGTGGTGCGAAAGGTCTGTTCATACACTTCTGAGTGTGTGTCCATGGCATGGGACAGACTGGCCATCAGCCATTTTCCTGGTGGACCAACGTGTCTGTGCAATTTATTTATTGGTCTGACTGGTTTTATGGAGTTGCACAGTTGATATACACATTTTAAAGGAGCACAAAGATTCATGGTGTGCATTATACTATATGGATCAGTCTGGGCCAAAATGCCAGGGAAATTTTTTTGTCCCATTCCACCCCTGGGTCATGGTCATGTAAACAGTCTCCTGTTTTATTTATATATTAGTGTTATGGTAGAGCTCAAATCAGTCATAGATATTTTGTGGTTGTAATTGAATGTTTACAAATTATTTTGGAGTTTGTAGTTGCAGATCAAGCTTTGTCCCCTAGTGAAAACCAAAAAATTCTAATGTATGCAAGCATAGAAAATTATTTGCGTGAGGGTAGAAATGATTTGTATTTGTACAAATGAAATGTACAAAAAAATAATAATAATGATTATGTTTTAAAAGAGTTGTTTACGGATGCAAATGCAAAATAAAAACAAAAACCTCTGAAGCTGAAATTGCTAATCCTGATCCTGTCTTTATACCTCCAACTGATCAAATGGGTTATAATTTAAAATAAGACAGAAAAATTAATACCTATTTAATCCTCTGGACCCCTTAAAAAAACACACACACACTTTTCCCCTTAAAGCCATTTATGGTCACTGGACCATAATTAAAAACCCTGGTTCTCATGATGTACAGTAAATGTTTGTTTGTTTTGTTTTGTTTTGTTTTGTTTTGTTTTGTTTTGTTTTGTTTTGTTTTGTTTTTTACCCATACTTTCAACCCTTTAAATGCTATTTTATTTACATAATTTAAATTTATTTTATATAAAAATAGAATTACTTTCAGTTTAATGAATACAAAGTAGATTTCATGCTTTTTTTTTTTTTTGCAAACGCTAAGCTTTTCTACACATACACAATTTAGAATTTTTTTAGACAGATTTCTTCTCTATGTGACAAAGCCTGATTTAAATCTATAAACTCTTAAATTATTAACAATAATTTACAACCACAAAATATCTACTATCCTGATTTGAGTGCATAATAATATTCTATTTGATATGGCTGTAGTATGTCTGTGGCTGTTAGTTCAAACAATTTTGTTGTATTATACTGGTTGACAATATTGATTCTGGAGGAAGAATATAACAAACATCTGTGTTGTTCTGACATTTCCTTTAGCACCACCATGACATTGGCATTTGTGGGTCAGAGCATCTCTTCAGTTTACAGAATCCTTTCTTAACTTGTGCAGGAGCTGGGTAAATTTTGTGGTCTACTGAAAAATGTGGTCAGACATTACGGTTACTTGATCAGACGTAGTGACCCAGATAAAAGTTTGTCTCAGAGCTCTTTCCAATCTCTTTCTAAAGTCCATTTTTTGTTGTCATTGTTTTTGTTTGTTTCTCCAGCGTTCACTGCTTTTCACCCTGATGCAGGAAATATTTTTATTTTCAATGCATTCTTGGAAAATGAATTTGACGTACCAACACAGTGCTCTTCCACACTAGACACACCATGACAATATTTTCAGTCCCACACTGTCTGTCTCGGTTTTCTCACTAGTATCTGTGCAATTTCTCTTTTTCCCACATTTCTTTTTTTTTAGCTTGAGCTGTAACAACTTTTTTGCTGTGAGAGTTCGAGACGAGTGGTGATTTGTTGTGCATCTGTGTTTTCCTGTGCATATCTGGGTTGTCTGGTTTTATCTTGAGTCTCACAGGACACACGTTTCCTTCAACCGAGTTCAAGCAACTGATTTTTGTGGTGTGGATGATTTTGTCTGTGTGTGTCTACTTTTAGTCAGACTTTGACAGTGCAAGCTGATCAGAATACAAGCTTTGCCTTTGTGGTGTCAGTGTGGTTTTTCAGCAGGAACAGTGACATCTAAGCCCAGTCATGCCTTCAGCCCTCCACTGTGAATAATGGAGAGGGTCTGCGTTTACGTGTATGTGTGTGTGTTTGCATGTAAATATGCAGTGTGCCTTTGAATAATGCCACAGAGTGAGACAAACAAAGTCTTTTGTCAATGCAAAGTTCTTTTTGTCATCTTTGGTTGGGCTTTCATTTTCTATTACGCTCAATATGTTTTACGTTTGTTCTCTGTTGTGTGGGTGTGTGGAAATATGTGTGTACATGTTTAGTTTGGCCTGACAAGATTCAATAATGGTGAGCTCACTGCATCTGAAAGAGAAGTGAGATGTTTATACAAGCTAGATTGTTCTAACTGGATATGACTGGACGAACTTGAATGAAACAGGACTGCATTGAATGTAAATATTTAGAGGAAAATTTATCTTTACATGCAAGTGTCCTACAACAATATAAGCTATTTGTAAGGTTTTTGTCTTCAGAAACACAATTTAATCAACTCCTTTGTGCTCTGATTTCTTTTATTCTATGGCACTTTTATTTGAACAAGCTAATATTTTTATTTGTGAGAAGTGACTGTGGTTTCATTTTAGCAATCTGTATTTCAGTCATCTCTGGGTAAACAAAATAAAGTGTGTCACTCATTCAAACTTGGTATCAAGTTTAAAATGTTTTTTCTGTTTTGGAATAAACAAATTTTTCCAGTTTTGCAGTTATTAGTACAACATACTGCTTACACATAAACTATAAGTTGCAGCAAGAATCTGCTTTTGAAATACACCTAAATAATTGATCATCAGCAAGCGCGAGCACCTCTGTAGAGAAAACAAAATAGGTTTTTTTGCAGTGTACTGGTATATATATATATATATATATATATATATATATGTGTGTGTGTGTGTGTGTGTGTGTGTGTGTGTGTGTGTGTGTGTGTGTGTGTGTGTGTGTGTGTGTGTGTATTTTTTTAGTTTCATTTTAGAGGTTTGAACTTCCTTAGTGGTTTCTAATGGTGATTTTATCTGATCAATATGTTTGGTTCCTGTGAGTGGATTCATTGCTTGATGTTGTAATATATTGAGGACCTGTCTGTAGACAAAATTTTCCTTTGGGGACAATAAAATTGCTTGAACTTGAAGGAGGACAGACATCAGCAAAAATCTCAAAGAAGCAATTGCTGCTGCCCATCAATCTAGCAAAGGTTATAAGGTTATTTTCAAACAAGTAAACAAGCAATACCAACAAACAAAGGAGCTATAATGTTAAAGGTCATGACAGTACAGTTTAATAAAGGCCTGAACCAATCAGGCTTGTTTGGAAGGGTTTCCAGGAAAGAACGTCTTTTCTCTAAAATAAACATGGCAGCAGAGCTTATATTTTTGGTGAAGCCTAAACAGCACAAACAGAATTTATATTTTTCACTGATGAGTGGGCTTGTTTGGCAGCCACAGGACCTGGAAATTTTCTGCATGCCAAAATATTCCATACATAAATATAAGGACTCCTGTCTGACAGCAGCAAATCTACAATAGATTAGCTGAATAAGAAAAGATCCCATTTGATTTCAAAAAGTTGAAATGCTGTGGTGAGACACTGTGATAGTTGTATGTGTACAAATACCCACAAACATGTGGGTCCAGATTCCTTCACAACCATGCGAGAGACCGATAATGTATCGAAGAATTATTATTTTGAATTATGGTTGGTACATTTATATAGGGTGTAGTGCATCATAATTTAGATTAATTTTCTTTATGTAAAATGTAGTATTAATATCATATAGAGTCATGTTCTTTCATTCTTTTAAGATTTCATCAGGAACAAATGATTTTTCTTATAACATCCTAATCTGTAAAACCTTAAAATTGACAGAGGGACATTCTTAACCTGAATGTATGTTATCAGTTCCCAAAGAGACCTGTTTACAACCTGCCAGTGAGATCTGAGCCACATCCAGAAAAAGTTAATGATTGGTCAAAATCAAGAATCAGAGGACCCAGGTATTTTCCCCAGGAAATAATGTAGGTTAAAGGAAGCTACATAGGCTTACATTTAAGCAGTACCCTGCATGTATTGGATGAGTATGTTGTTGTTTATGTCGACCATAATAAATTAATAAAATAGCAATATGTTTGGGACAAAAAGTGTTTTAATAATTTATTATGTTAATACAACATTATTTAGATGGATTGTGATTAAAATGATGAGCACTTTACTGCAATAAATTAGTGCATCCTTACAGCTCCCAAGAGGAAAACTTGAAATACACTATTTCCTAAAAATGAATAATCATCTGCAATTACCACACTGGACTGGTGGGACTACTATGGATTGATTAATTTCTTTTCTAATTTTGTAGGTTTGTGTTACAATTATATGGATTGTCTAATATTTTATTCGTTTTTAAAGCCTGTATTTGAATGGCTTCACATCTTTGATCTCTAATTATAATAACTAAAAATGAAGACCACTTTAAATCACCATCCAAGTTTTAGTGACTTATTTGTGTTGTTCAAATTAGTTTTAAGAAAAAATAATTTCTTTTGAAACATATATGAATAGAGAAAGGATAATAGGATAAAGAAAGACTCTTCATCTTTTGCTAAGAATAGTAATAATGGTTGTGTTTTTAATTCTGTCTCAGCTTTTCACCTATAAGAGATTTTTTTTATTGTAAGGCTCTGGTTCTGCTCATATTTTATGTAAGTTGAGCTGTAGGCAGTCAAAGCCAGTTGAAATTCAAATTACAGAGATTAGAGCTATTTGGCTTTTTGAAGCCAGCATTTACATAAATGACCTGACCTCGTGTTAAACTTCCATCTTGATCCATACCTCAGATTCCTGAGGTGATGTCTACACGAACAATAAAGATGAACACTTCCACACCAAAACAAAGCAGCAGTCATCACTGTGATTGCTGGAGATGAGCACTGCAAGACTAATTCAATTATAGTTGCAAATAATGAAATAAAGTTTGTATAAAAAAATACTCATGCACTTTAATAATCACATGCACAAGCCCAGCTACCTGCACATAAATGTGGAGAATGTGCTAATTAATATTCCTTACACATTTATTCAACACACACTCTCCCCTAATAAACCTATTAAATGCATATCCACACTTTCACACACACAAATACTTTATTATACATCAAACAAACAACAACAGTTATATCCCCACTTATTAGCCTTAATAAAAAACTAAAAACTAATAAACAGAACTAATGGACAGTGGTTTGAAATCTTTATTTGCAATACATCAATTGCAAATAAAATTAGTTTTAATTAATTAATAAAATTTTAGCACATGGCTTCACTCTGATACCAGGGATTTTTGTCTGTTGCATACTGACATTTATCTTTCTGTAAAAATTAAATATGTGACATAACTTAATCTCAGTGTTTTGCCCTTCAACTTTGAAAGACTTCACTGTGTGTATATTGGCAACAGCTGAGGAAATGCTGCTTTAAATGAGTTTTGTGTTCAGAGCCAATAAAGCACAAAACAGATCTAACTCTTATTAAGTGGAGCGTAACACCAGCTATGAATAAGAAAAAATTACAAAAGCAGAGTTTAGAGGTGGTCTGAATTCAGTTAATTGACTGTCTTTCCAATCACTGAATCATTGTTGAATGGAGACTGCTTACAATTAAAGCATTTTGTCTTTATTTCAGAAACCACTACAGATAAACAGTAATGACAGCCTACTTTTCCAGTCGTTGCATGCAGGCACCAGCGAATCTTCCATTCCACCTCGGGCACAGACCATCTACTCTGAAACATTCCCCTGCTCTTTAAAACCTCTGTGCTGAACTGTGAATATAGAATAAACATATGAGATGCCAACTGAGTTCTTATGGTGCATAGGTCACATCCACCAAGTTGCATATAACTCAATAGCCATATACTGTTAGATTGACCCAAAAACATAGAAAATGTTTCTAAAACTGGCAAACACCAATATGCCATCAAATTAAGCAAGATGTTAAGGTTTTCTTTTTACAATCTTCCAACAAATTAAAGACAGGGAAGTGAAATAGGTAGCTGCAATTAAGAGAGATAATTGGAGTTTAGGCTAGAACATGATATATTTTACGCCACTAGACTCGGTAAAATTGGGGACTCTGTTCAATTGGGGTCTGCAATATTCAGCCAGTCTGAATTTGCTTCAGACTGCAGTTAGTCAAACAAGCCAAACTTCTTCGATAACATATTTCACTCTTCTCATGAGGTGGTGCAGCATAAAGACAATTAATAATGACTAACTAGACTTGCTCCTGCTAAACCCAACATAAGATTGGTTATGACTAGGGGTGGGACTTAAATGTATTAATTACGGTTAATTAATTACAAAAAAAAAAAAAAGAAAATGTTAAAAAATTAAGGCATTTGATCGCAGTTTGAGTTCCAAACAATGCGGAACTTTCATCAGTGCACGAGTTCCTGGTACACAATTTAAGGGGCCATCCCCACGACGCTGGATTGCAGTAAAACCACAAAATCACCCTTTCATCCCCACGAAGCCAGGGTTTCGCCTACATGAAACGACCATGTCTGAAGCCAGGCACCAAAGTGGATAGATTTGAGTCCTCTGCCGTCTGCGGTACTGTGCGTACAGTGAAGCAGCACAGCTCGAGGATATGACGTCAGTGTGACGAACACGCACCCATTCCCAATCCACCCTTCCTCAAGTTTTTTAGGCTTTGTAATCCAGCGTTTTTTGAAGAAGAAGCTCAACTTCTTCATTAGTCCAAAGAAATGTTTCTCTTTTGCTTAGCAGTAAATCCTCAGCTATATTCTCTTCTCTGCTTCCGATGTGTACTTCCTGTAACACGCAGTGAGCCTTTATATGCGCTGTTTTGTTTTAGCTTTGGAGTGTTACTCTTTTAGCACCCCCCACAGCCTTGTAGTATGAACTACAGCGGTGTCATGGGGATGTTGAAGCCTTTCTCCTAGTTTTTACCACCATTTTCACACCTGAACCAGCTTCGGTGCCATGTGGACATAGCATAAATTGAAACACACATCAGAGCTCAGCCAAATTACCATTGCTAGTTTAGCTACTTTGGCATTATAGTTACCGAATTTTCAGACCCATCTAGTGACTCTAATAGATTTTATTTTTATTTATTTATTTACTTACTTACTTACTTTTCTTGTCCAGCATGGTAGCAGCAGAATGAGGGTCTGGATGCTTTGTTGTCCTGAACAAATTTGCTTTGCCAGGGTGAGATTTATGGGTATAAGGCTCCTCTTAATAATCAGATTTTTTTTTATTTATTTATTCATTTAGAGTTATGGAATTTATATAATCTTGATTGACCTGACCAGAGAGGACAGAAAAAAAGGAGAGTAATGAAGAGAAGTAAAAAATAAAATAGAAAAAAGGAAGAGGAGACAAAGATACAGAAGGCAACAACCCTTCAATCCAACCTAACACCAGACAACCAGCTGCTACACCTGTACAGTAAAACAAGAGAGAATTACAGCTTTTACACATAAAATAAGCTGACAATCATCAGGAGTTCCCTTAAAAAAACAAAACAAAGCAACAACATGTATCACAAGAAAAACCAAAACTAAAAACAAACACACAAAAAAGGGAGGAAAACATTTAAAAGTACTGTAATATGTTGTAGAGTCTTAATCTGAGAACAGCTGGAGCTGCTAGTTAAAGTACTTAAAATGACACTTCAGCTTTAGGTCAGTGTCGGGTTTGTTCAAGCAGGGATACATTGAAAACCTGCAGGACTACAGCCCTCATGGGACCAAATTGAGTAGACCTGGTCTACAAGATTCTCATCTTGTAAAGCAGGGCTACTCAGTTTGCATGAAGTAAAGCTTATGCTTGGATTCCATAACTGCACAAGCATTTTTTTCACTCTTGTTTTAGTCACAAGTGCATTGTGCCTTCCCATTAAATTAGCGGCAGTTTCTGATGCATCACATAGTTACTGCATTGAGTCACTATTTTCCTTCCTATGCTACTTCTATTTAGCCTTGCCTCTAGCAGTGTGTCTGTTTCTTATTTCTTTTTTTCACTTGTGGTTTTGGACAACCATGGTATAAAGATTGCATGTTGTTTTCCTTTTATGTCCCTGGATGATAGAACACATCGTTGTTAGGAGTAGTCAAAGAGTTTGTAATCTTATTAAAAGAGTGGTCACCGTTCAGTTTTCGAAGATAAATACGTTGCTTTTTTATCCATCTAATATGCAAGATTACATGTTCCAATTTCTCAGATTTTTTCCCCTCAATGTACAAGTGAAGCTGATTATTTTTAAAATAATATCAATATCTCTTTAATTGAAAAACAAAAATTGTTTATCTTTGTATTCTGGATTCCCCCCCCAAAAAAAGCTGTAATATTTCTTGTACTGGGTTTTTGTTGTTTAAAAAAACTATTCAAAAGTCTGAAAATATTCTAACAGCAGCCCCTCAGTTTTGTTTTAGAGCTTGTTGTTACCAGAAAGCCACAACTGTTGACTGTTACATGCGCCATCCTTCCTGTCAGACAGAACAAGAATGATTTCACAGATTAAATGACTGAAAATGACTGAAAGCTCCCTGAACCACTCCTGAATATAAACCATGTTAGTTCATTAAGCTCGGTCTACTGTTGATCTCCATATGTTGATTATTCCCTTTCACTCACACCTTTTCCCTTTTCTTTTCACTGCTCTAATCTTTGGTTTCCAGCACACACCCTCACAAATGGAAAGGTGCCTGTGTTCTGGTTGTTGTTATGTTGCTCATGTCAGGGTGTATTTTCTCTTCTTGCCAGTAATTGCAGCCTAAAACCCCAGAATGGTTTGTGTTCAGCTTTGCCCCACATCATGAGCACAACTGTTGCAGCCTCACAATTCTTAGCCTGCATATGCTTGGTTGGCTCAGGAAATATCTGGTTTGATCCAAGTGTGCCTGCATTGTGCCAGCTGTCTGGCAGACAAGCAAAGAACAGCTCAGATTCCTGTTCTTGTCACATAAATGACTGTGCTGCTTTTTGGTATCTGGCAACCTTGCCAGTGATGTAACTGCAAGAGATTCTGTAATTAATGGAATTTAAAAAAAAGAAGAAGAAGAAGAAGAGAGAAGGCTTAATCAATTTCTACAGAAAGTTTTCAGATTAATCAAAATTTCATACTTTATTGTATAGTAAATTTATTTTTAAATTGATAAATTTAGGTATTCCCACTAATCTACAGTTAAAAAGTCATAAAATCATAGTAAAAACACATTGTAGGCATGTTGTGTGTAGACACTGCAGCAGTATTTACAAGACAAAGTCATCTTTGGTAAGTCAATTTGCACACCTTGACTGAGGCAGTTTATCCGATTATTCCTTTCAGATACAGTCAGTCTCTGTAAGACTGGATGGAGAGAGGCTATGAACTGCCATCTTTCGATGTCTTCAGAATCTCTTCTGGGATTTAAGTGTGGGTTTTACCAGTCAAAGACAGAAAGTCACTTAAGCTTTGTTTTGGCTGTGTGCTGTGGGTTCATTAATGTGCTCAAAAGTGATTCATCATCCCAGCTTCAGCTGTTCCTGCAACCAAGAAACACTTTTCAGTAGCATGATGCTGTTACTGCCATGTATCATGAAGGTTAATAGCAGGTACTTTTGTTGGTGTTAGTGAGACACAGTGTTTGGAGTTTTGAGAGAATTTAAGTTATCTGATATACGACTGGAGAAAAATAAAGTTTCCAGTACTCTCACAGTTCCAGTTCAGCTAACTCCATGTGGGCTGCCATGTGCTTTTTACTGCAGCTGCTTCCATGTGGGCGCTCTACCATAAAGGACTGACTGATAAAGTGCTGCTTAAATGGCCATCCCTCTGCCAGGCTCTCAGATCTGTACGGAGGATTTCATGCCAGGCCTTTTGGACCTGACTTGCAGTGTGGATTCTGAGTGCCTTTTATGACACACAATCTTTTCTAAAGTCTTTCTAGTCCGTATGAAATCCAGACAGATCTCAAGAATAACACAACACACCTACAGCCTTAAAGTAAAGAATCAGCCTGAAATATAAATTTATCTTTTTTTTATAACTCAAAAAAGATGTGTAATGCACCTACTGTAAAAGAAACACAAAAGCAATTGTAAAATGCATCTCTCATGCATTATTGTTATTATTATTGTTGTTGTTGAAATTTTTTTAGCCCCCCCTCAAAAAAAAAAAAAAAAGCTGAACATTAGTGAGAGATGGGATGGCAGTTAATCCTTTATGTGTATGCGTGTTGTCTGCGAGCATAGTGGCCATGAAAGAACAGTTAACACAGCAGGTGGGTACAAAAATCACAATTTTTGTTCTGAATACATGATGCCCTTTTGTATTGATCTTTACCTCAAGGGAAAGCAAGTTGCTAATGGCAACAGACAAACAACCAGGATGGTTGAGATAAAACATTTCTACCATGCTGTTTAATGCATTTGTACGGCCAAATCATGATACATGCTCATATCAAGCCACAGTTTTTGAAGTAATTTCTAAAATTAATCTGAACTGTAAAAGGTCATCTCCACAGTGATAGTTAAACCAGATAATGTGCACACTTCTAACAGTTTTTTTCATGTGCACTAACCATCTCATCCACCCACAGAGCCAGTACACCACACATGCACGTTATATACATGCAGCATGTTACCATGTTGTGTTTGTTCCCTGCTACTCACTACTCGTTAACAGCTTTATGTAGAAACATTTAAAAAAAACTTTGATGAAGGAAGAAATGTAGATTTTACATTTAACCATCATAAAGTCTCAATAGTAAAATTTATAAGCATGCTGTAAATGCAACCTTCTCTATTATTATTTTTTCCTTCACTTCAATAAGCAACATAATTCACTCTCAGCTACTTTTATGCTTTTTCTTTACTTATTTTTATTCTTTTTGGATAGTATATGTTGATTTTGTGATGTTTTTATATCACCCTGTAGTGGAAGAACAGTCACAACATTAAAACTTCCTTCACCTAACCATTTGTACAGCAAAATTATAATACATGCTTATATGAAACAACAGTAATCTTCTCTGTATTTATATTTAATATTAATCTGTGTATATTAAATGCATGTATATTTATATGTGTGTGTGTGTGTGTGTGTGTGTGTGTGTGTGTGTGTGTGTGTGTGTGTGTGTGTGTGTGTGTGGTGTGTGTGGTCCTGAAGATTTTTGCTGTGAGGTAGGGTCCAAAGTGAAAAGAAAAAAAATGATCTTGTGCTGGTGTGTGTGTGTGTGGTCTTCAGCCATTTTTAAGGGTACTAGTAAATGTCAACACCTGCACGAATTCCAGGATGCAAGGTTTCCTGGCAGAACATTGCCCGAAGCACATCACTGCCTCTGCCAGTTTGCCTTTTTTCTCATACTGAGTTGTGTTCCAGTTCTTATGCTCAGATGGCTGTTGTAAACCCCAGACACAGAAAGTTGAAATCTGTGGAGTGCTCCCTGTCACAGCAGCCAACAAGGTATTCAGCTGTTTGTGCCGTCGTTGCTCCTATGTGACTGGACCAAATGAGTTGGCTCTTTCTTTGCGTACTTAACAAGGAGCTATAAGGACCTTCCCCATGATGCCAAATTGCAGTAAAACCCCAGAAGTATTTTAGTAATCCACCCTTTCATCCCCACGAAACCATGGATTAGCCTCCATGAAACGGATCATGTCTGAAACCAGGTTTGAGACCTCTACCGTCAGTGGTCCTGTGAGGACAGTAACTGCACAACTGGAGGATATGACATCAATGTGACGAACACTCACCAGACACAAAAATAATGGCACCAGTGACCAACTGTGTTGTGGGCTGCTCCAGACAGTCCTGGCTTGTGTACAGCTTTAGCACCAAAATGTACTGCTTTTACAGCACAGTGCTGCGCTGCTCAACAGCGGGAGCAAGCGGATATATCATTATCTGCGCATGCTCTACATCTTGTTCTAGCTTTGGAGCGTTACTCTTTAATCACCATAGCGCCCCCAACAGTCTTGTAGTATGTACTACATCGGTTTCGTGGGAATGGTGAAGCCTTTCTCATAGTTTTTGCCACCATTTTCACACCTGAACCGGCTTCAGCTCTGTGTGGATATAGCCATAATTTCCTTCTCTGCAGAATGTGACCATTCAGTTCCGTTCTGTGGCCTTTTTCGGGGAAGTGCAACAGAATTTTAAATTAGACATACTGCCTCAACTTCAAACTACAGTAACTTCAAACTACAGTAACTTCAAACTACAGTCCCATTTGCTATTGTTGTTTTATTTTTTATCTGTCACCTAGATAAAATTAGAATTGGTGTTGTGAGTATACTGTAAACATACATATGTGAGCCTGTTTTCACTGCTGTGTTTGGTCACAGTTGCTCAGATTGTCTTTCTGTGTCAGATTAATAAGCAGATTACTGTCACTTCACAAATAATTGTTTAGGTCCTCCTCTCACTCTAGAGTCTCAAATTTTTTACATTTTTACAACACAATTTAGAATAAGCACGTGATCTCAGTTTCTCCTGACAAGGAACATTTTGAGCTGTTTGTGAGATAAAGATGCTGCAAAGAGAAGAACACTGGGGATTTTCTGGAACGTTCTTGCTATCTTGCTGTTTTTGCTAAAGCAAAGAGTGACTTAGACAGATCTGCTTTGACTGAATTGCAGGACATCTGCCAGCAGCCTTTTTAAGGCAGGACTCCACTTATTAATCATTGTAAGTGAGAGCTTCAGTTCACTACATTCCTGGTTTAATTTAATCATTAAAAAAGCAAAACAAGTTCAACTGAGTCCGACTCAGAAATGAAATAGTAGCTCATTGGAAGTGAGACTGATTTGTGAGCCAATTAACCTCATTAGTCAACATGTAACTCAAGATTACATTTCATCCATCTTAAAAAAAAATGGTTTGGCAATGAACTCACAAACTGCTTACAGAAAATGCCAAACTGTGCTTCTAGTTCACAGGAAAACATTAACACAAATTAATCCATTTATAACACATATTTTTTTTAAAAAGAAGGCTACTGGTTCGTCTTTTTCATATGAAGCACCATTTCACTCTGACACGCTTTACCCTTGAAACAAAACAGTAGCTGAATAATTTCTGTAAAATGACTCTTTAAAACCAGTTCAGTCATTTCTTACTCATGTAGTCAAGGCTGAAAAAAATATGAAAGGATTAAAGTAAAGTTCATTCAAAAACTGTGCTCCTAGATTTTATGCTGTCAGTGCTAAAATTTTCAGATCGGAGCTGCTAATGGAAAAGGTTAGCCCGGAGCCCCGTGCTGGTTCACTGGATGGTCACTCCTGGGCTACTTTTTTTTTCCTAGAGTGAGGAGGTTCCATTAGTGGGACCTTAACAAGACCTGTTTCCTTTAAAATGTTGTGATGCAGTCATACAGCTATCAGCTATCACAATTTGGCCCGTGCCGGATCCTCATGCTATTCCATTTTGCTTTCACCACATCAACAAGCAGCGAATGTTCAGATGCCAAATCTTCAAAAATGACTGTCTCCAAGTGGGCTTTTAATGTTGTTGCTGTTTTTGAATATCTTGTAAATATATGGTACTTTTCAAATCAAAGAATTACCCAAATATATATATCTTAATACACACATTTGAGAATTTTACAGTCTTCTACGTCTCCTGATGGTTTATCTTCAGATATTAGCTCATTGGCAAAATGTAAGAAAAACAAGATGAAAAATAAAATGATTTGCCAATTAAATGTTTTGGACAAGTGTGTGTCTAATTTCATGTCACTTAACCTTATATGAGTAGATAAAAACCTATATACATGTATACAGTACATATATTTTATACAGCAGTAATAACTCAAATCAGTCCAATAGTTAAGAGTCATCAGAACCTGCCCAGCTTTACATTCTCTTCCTACAAGCTGCTCTCACAAATGATTTGTATGATTTCTTACTAAAAATAATTCACGGATATTCATACATATCTTATGAACTTGTGAGCCCATCAGGGCAAGGCAAAATCAATGGAGGCGCACTGTCATGTTGTCTGCAGGACTTCTCTGGTCATCATGTCATATCATTTTGAATGAAACCTGACCACTAATTCTTGGACTGGACTCTTGAAAGGCTCATTCAACACTGAACTGCCTGAACCACCCTCTTCAGAGTAAGTTTGTCTTACTAACTTTGGGTCGTTGTTTCAGGGCCCCTATAGGGATGACAAAGACCCTTAAGGGGTTGTTTGTCCCTATGCTGTTCACCTCCCAAATGGTAACAGCCACCAACGTGACCTAGTTGGTCTCTCTTTTTGTTCATAGCTGAGATTTTATTTATCCTTTTTTATATATATCCTTATTGGACTGTTTGAATTTTTTTACATCTGCCATTGGTTCTGATTTTGTTTTTGATTATTGTGATGTATGACCTGTATGTCTGTGATCTGGCTGCAAAACCAATTTGTCTTAATTTGGACTTAATTAATTAATTGGTTGGCTGGTTGGTTGGCTGGTTGGTTGGTTGGTTGGCTGGCTGGTTGGTTGGTTGGTTGGTTGGTTGGTTGGTTGGTTGGGTGGTTGGGTGGTTGGTTGGTTGGTTGGTTGGTTGGTTGGTTGGTTGGTTGGTTGGTTGGTTGGTGTGACATCTGGCTAGGATGCCTCCCTGGTGGGGTGTTTCAGGCATGTCTCACTGGGAGGACGGACTGGGGAGACCCCGGACACACTGGAGGAATGATGTTTCTCAGTCAGCGTGGGAACATCTCAGGATTCCACCAGACAAGCTGGAAGAAGTGGTTGGGGAAAGGGTAAGTCTGGGCTTCCCTGTTTTGGCTGCTGGCCCTACGACCTGACTCCAGAAAAATAGGAAAAAATGGACGGGTGGATGGATATTAGCGGAGAATTGAAATGTGCACACAAAAAATTACGTTATTAGAGAGCAAAACGTTCACAGATTACCAGGAAATTGCTTCTTTTTCTCTTAATCTTCATCAAGTAAATACATATGATCCATAGTTTGCTATCAATGTCGAATTTTGAACAAAGGTGCAGGCTCTGCAGGCACACTGATCGCTCATCTTGTGTGCATAACTTTTTGCACGATGTTCTACAAACAGGTAATGATAATACGTTGAACCCTAAGATATGAACATGCATTCCACTCGTTTTTTTTCTGAGAAAGATTTGTTATGCGTCTCTGTTGTTTCCACTTTTCTTCACAATGCTTTGTTTACTTCCACTTCAGTAAAGTCTCCGACGACATTCAGCAAACCCTGGGGAGCTTGTCTAGACTTGTATCCTGCTAGCTTTTTACATGCAGGTTCAGGGAGCCATATTAATAGCTGCAGAAAAAAAACAAACAAGAAAGCTAAAGCTACATCTGAGAAGGAGCAGGTGGTGTGGATGCCCATCCATCAAAACACAATATGTCTTTTGGAGTGTGTGATGAATGATGATCTAAAGGGGTTTACATAGTCTTTTTGTTGGATTCAGTCTCCCTGAAAGTCTGAATGTTATTGTTAGCTGAAAGGATACCTAAAAGACCTCAGTCCCTCTATTACACTGTGTTGCCCTCATTCAACACAACAATTTTTGGTCAGGCATATTTACAAAATGCATCCTTTTGAATGATGTAATACTTTAAATAGGAGGGAAGACCACAGGGGCAAATAATAACAATCCTTTAATTAACTTTCAGGAAGCCACACTGAAACCTTTTGTTGTGCATCTTCTCAAAGGAAACAAGTTTGCTATTTTGCTCCACAAAAAGGATCTCAAAACATAATTTTCTGCCTTTCTGTCTGGAAAAATATATTCACACTACAAGGTGAGTAAACTTTGGTAGTTTAATACAAAAGATCAACATTTAATCTTTTATTTCCAAATAAAATTTTGTGTTTTTTCCAAAACACAAAATTTGTAGGTAAGCAAAAGTATTGGAACATGTTGTTGACCAAGTGTGTCCATTTGCTCTCATTAGGGTTTTACCTGTGCAGAAAACATGTATGGTTACCAGAGTAACCAGCATGAAAACCAGAGAACTGTCTATAGGTGAAAAACAAGCAATTGTGAAGATGAGAGAAGCTGGAAACCCAATCAGAACCATTGCACAAACACTGGCCATGGTCTGTACAATTCTCAGGAATGTTCTAAAAAACTGATGTTCTAAGTAACAGACACTGAATGGATTAACAAAGGAGAATATCAGCAACTGACAACAGAAACAATGTGAAAGCTTTAAAGAAGAACTCTCTAACAACTGTAATAACCGACATCAGCAACAATCTCCAAAGGACTGGAGTAAAGGTATCACAATCTACTCTTCGCAGAAGATTTTATTAACAAAAGTACAGGGGCTACACCAGAAGATGCAAACCACTTCTTAGCAAGAAGAACAGGCCAGACTTGAATTTGCCAAAAAGTACAGGAAAAGCCACAAATATTCTGTGACAAAGTTTGATGGACTGATAAGATAATGATTAGCCTTTACCCAAGTCATGAAAAGGCTAAAGTTTCGAGAAAGAGAGGATCTGCTCATGATCCTAACCATACAAGTTAATCTGTGAAACATAATGGAGGTAACGTCTTAGCTCAGGCTTGCATGGCTTCTTCTGGGATGGGCTCATTAATATTTGATGATGTAATGGCAGCAGCAAAATGAACTACAGTGAAAGCCTGGGAAAGCATTTCAAAAACAGAATACAAAATGTGATGTCAATGAATCACAGACTAGATTCAGTCATTGCATAACAAGTGTTGACCAGCAACATGACAAATGATGATGCTGCAACTTTTATGTCTTCAATTACTTTTTGATTCAAGTGACTAATGTCTCTTATATATATATATATATAAGAGACATTAGTCACTTAAATATAGTCTATTTTAAGACATATAAACATTGTGAACATTTTTCCTAACTGGCATAATGCATGAAAAAGAGGGTTAGATTAACACCAAACGTTGACATTTAGTCTATTTCTAAAGGAAATTCTCCACCATTGTTATTTACCTTTATTAAAGTTGCACCCCTTAACATAATAACTTTTGTTGACAGGCTAAACATAGTAGTATGGACCTTATACTGTCATTATCCTTGACTTTTTTTCTCCCCCTCTTTAACTAAACTGCATTATATCCCTCTGAATCTATCTAGGATTTAATCAATTTTAACTAGCCACACTGAGGACTCTAACTTTATGTAGCTGTACATACAGTTCTGTCTCTATTTCTCATTCCAAGAGCCCATGGAGAAGCTCTGAGAGTGGCATGGAACATTAACACTTCATTGCAGTGCTGTTTCCACACATCACTCAGCAATGTGAAACCAGATGGATAGCTTCTTATTGGGCGAGCACTGCATTGTTGCAATTTAATTGCTTCTGGACCCCAAAAACGGCAGTTACCCAACCTCTCATGTGGGGTGCATGCTGAGTCAAAATTAAATGAATGCACTTCGCTGAATCCTTTGTATTTGGAAGAAACCACTTGCAGGTGTGTGTGTGTGTCTGTGTCTGTTTGTGTGTGTGTTTATGTCAGACACTCGTGAATCTAAAGTATTACGGTAATCATTGTAGTGAGTGGAAAAATTATGAAGTGGCACTTGGGATGTATTGATTAGATGAATGTGTTTTGGTTCTCTCCACTTCTGCTGTTCGGCTCGCTGCCACTTCTGCTCTTTAACCGGCTTCTTTAAGAGAGGTCCTGGAGTTATTCTCTTCAGAGATCCTGCCAATAAACCTTAGGAAATGTATGAAAATGCCTTTGAAACTTGGAAAATTGTACTTTTTAAGCCAACAAAAGGAGAAGCAAAATGTAAACCTTTTTACAAAATGTATGAGTACATAACATAATGTCTACATAACTGAGGCGATTGAACCCTGTCTCCCATCCCTCAGTTCCTTGGCTTAGAGCCATCCCAAGGCTTTTTCCATTGCCTAGTAACAGAATCTGCTCATACTTCTTTGACTCCAGCAAGCAAATCGGTCAATCTAGCTCCTGGCAGGCTCTAGGTTTGAAACCAAAGAGAGAGAAAAAAAACAAAAGAACATATAATATTTGTACATAAAATGCAATTGACACAGCTACATCTCCATCTACACATAACACCTCATGCAAACCTGCAGGGAGACTAAAAGAAGCTTGTTTTGTTGGCAGCCCATATTTTTAGCCATTCATGTGGCCTTCGCTTAATAGACCTTTTCATATTCTGCTCAGCAGGCTCATGTAGGAAGTCATAACATGGCAAGTTCAGCTTTAGAAAATGATGTCAGAAGACAATAAGCACACGAGACCTCAGACAAGATTTGACCACGTGCTGCATGAACTGTTTGTCCAGGTGTCCCAGCAACAGCATACAGAGTAGAGATGGGATTTATGGCTCTTTGAAGGGAGCCGGATCTTGAGGAGCCGTTCCTTTCAAAGAGCCATTCAAAAGACTGGCTTGTTCTCACAATATCTTACAAAATTTCACAATAAATAAGAATGACAAACAATCAAAATATGTACCTATATAAAATCTACTATACAAGATTAAATAATTATAGGAAAAATATAGATAAAAAAAAGGATAAACCTGAGCAGTCAGTGCAAATTCTAGTAAATGTTTTGGACAGAACTCACAGTATTTGTTTCCAGACAATACTCTCTGCCCACAGATGCTTCACATGAATGGAGTGTGTTGGGCATCAGACTTCTATGATGTCACAAATGTTATTTATTTTATTTTCATTTTACTCAAACTACTTCTTATTTACTTATTTATTCATTTATTTATTCATTCAGTTATTTTTAGCTGGAAGGGGGGTGAGGGGGTGGGGGGAGGGGTTGGGCTTGGCGTGTGTGTGTGTGTATATGTGTGTGCGTCTGACTGTGTGAAAGATTTCATTGAGTGTTTTTATTCTTATGTTTTTAATCATGTAAAGAACTTGCTGATGGCATAAAAAGTGCTTTATAAATAAAGTTTGATTTGATTTGATGCTAAACTAGGTGTGAAAGTAAAAGTTGCATCCCCATGTGACATATTTATTGAGCCACCATGTATTAACCGATCCTCCCTGTGAATGTTTTCTGAGAGATGCAAAACATTTGTTGCTGTTGTAATTTTATGATCTCAGCTGTTCATCTGTTGTTACAGTCGTTACCGTGTCCTTTAATGTTCCATAATGTATAAAAAAAGCAGCATTAACATTGAAATATGTTCATTCATATAAGCAATTTTCAACAGTAATGCTCTCACTGCACAGGCTGCAAAATTGTCCCCAGTGTTTTGCGTTTTTATTAGAAGAAAATCTCCTCAATTTTAAATGAAACATAGCCAACTGCTCATGTTGCACTTTGTATGCAGACAATTGTATCTCAGGATGTGCCTTTGGTTCACAAACAGTACTATAGCTCCACATAAAACTCCTGTCTTGAATGATATACATAGCCATGGGAACACTGACTGATTACACCCATGGAAAGTGGAAAAGCGATATCATGCAGTAAGAAGGTCTTCAACATGAGAAAGGTCATTACCACTTTCTTTTTCTTTCCCCATGAATTCCCTGTGGTGAGGGAGTGTGTTGAGTTTTAACTTGCATGCAATTATGCATGCTCAAGAAGAACATACAATCACACACACACACACGCTAACTCATAGTGTGATGGATGACAGCACATTTCCCCAGTGGCAAAGACAGTTCATGCAAACAGACAGGTGTCATCAGTAGTTAAAGGTCACGTTAACTATATACAGCCTTCCAAGACCTAACCAGCCTCTCACTTGCATAGGATTTTCTTTTTGCATATGAGATGGTTAAACATCTCTACTTTGATCTTCTCTGTCCAAAGAAGTCTTGTTGTTTGTTTAGATGCAACCTTGCAAACATTAGACAAGCTGCCATGCTCTTTTAGAAAGATAAGTATATGTCCTGCAATCCTACCAACCAGGTCATACTTTAAATTTTAACATTTAATGTGCTAATATTTTTTTATCATACCAACCATACTCTGTTTTTTCATATATTCTTTGTAAATGGCATTCTTTGCAAATGGAAGCAACAATTACTACATTTTTTGTAATATCTTACCTACAAGACATTGTGTTAACATACTTAAATGGTTCAGAGCAGCAAATAGCAAAACCTTTTATATTTATAGGGATGCATCACATCAGCTGATGATCAGTTAATCAAGCGCAAGTAATTGGTAACATCTGGCTGCTACTAAGGGTCTACTTAGTCGTTGACACACTGCCACTGCATTTTGACTGTTTCTGTTGTATAGATGATCGATTATAAGTTGTTCTGCTGATGTTTTCTGATGTTCTGATTTATTAAAACTTCTGTCAGCAAATCATGAAGACCATAATGACTTTTCCTCCATGACATCTGTTGTGGAATTTTTAGTTATCAAAGATCACACACTAAGTGAGAATCGAACAAAGTAGTTTTATTAAGAGCCGGCCGGCAATGAGAGTCACACAGTCAAAGGAGTTTGTCTGCGAGAGTCTGCCAGATACAAGTGAGCTTAGTTAATATACCAGGCATGAGCTGATAACATCACAGTAGGAGGTCATTGTTTTAAATTTCTCACATAGCTGTTAACAAATGTTACGGAGTGAAGGGTGCAAAGGAGGAAGCTCATTAAACTCTCAACATCTGTTGGGGGGATGAGAAAGGGGGGGAAGGTGTGAGAAGGAGTTCTTATCTAAATACACAGACATACAAAGTGTAACCTACAAACTATAAGGGTATATGAATAAATTTTCCATTACAATCCACCCCTTTGATTAAAATGTAACATATTAATCACAATTAAAGAATAAAGAAAAATTTCACTCAAGGAATTCCAAATCACCACTGTCATAATAGGGAGTGACATCCTCTGGGGTATAATGATGAACATGGAAATTAAATGTTCTGTTAAGCGTACATTTGATCAGAGGAAGAACACAGCAAAAAACAACTAGAACACACAAGAGAAATATAGTCAGGACAGTAGTAACCCTGGTCAGAACCAAGATCCAGGAACCACTAGTAAGTCAGTTCCAGAAATCCCACTCCTTAGAGGGCAAACTAGCATTGTTGCGGTCATGTAGGGTGTCCCAGAGATCAGTAAGGGCATCATGAATCACAGACAAGTTAGTAGATGTATCAGGGACAAAAGTACAACATTGATCTCCAATCAGAGCGCAAGTGCCACCTTGTGCAGCTAGTAGAAAATCGAGGGCCATCCGGTTTTGTAGGGACATTATTCTCAAGGCTTGGACTTCCTTTTGCAGCAAGCTAAACCCAGAATCCACCAGAGAGGTTAAATTTTCCAAAGAGATTGATAGATCTTCCACAGTCCATGCTAGTTCCCCAACCCCCCACCAGGGCAAAGCCATCATAAATCCTTTCATCTGTGGAGAGAAGATACCGCGTTTAACACGATGGGGGTGATGAAAGGGTTCGGGAAAAGGCCGTAATGTACCATTTGGGGTTAGAGTAAACGCAGAGACATCAGGGAGCAGATAAGCCAGATAACATGTTCCAGACCAATTGACAGGAAGGTAAATATAAGAGTGTCTGCCACATGTCCAAACCATGTTCTGAGGACATCCAAAGCCGGTATCTGATGGGATATAAGACCAAATGGTGTTAAGAACAGAATTATTGTACATAGGAAGGTCAGGAAAAGGTAAGAGAGCTGTAAGGTTAAACACAACGACTCCTGAGGCCCACTCTGTAGAGGGAGAACTATCAGGGAATAAATCACGAGGATTTAAAGTGAACGGGTCAGAGCGTTTGGGGCAAGGTGAGGATATACATGAGGCTGAAATGATACGCTGACAACCTAGAGTGTGTCCTAAAAAGAATAGTGCATCTGTCCCATTTCGCTGAAAACAAAGAGGTGGAGAAGAATATGGATTTGTACGATCCCTTAAGCGGAAGACAGTTCTGGATGAAACACAAGTGGAGTTTGTGTTGCTGGAAAACTCAGCTGGTCTCCTCCAGGAGAGGGGAGGGCGCTGGTGTGGCCAAGTAATGTTCCTAGGGTGTAATCTATTACCCATGATCAGAGTCCACAAAGTGGTATTCAAAGGGACTGGATATGGAATAAAAACTGATTGAGTGGGTGTGGCATGCGGCACCAGTCCACAAACATAGCAACTGTCATTTGTCAATTTATGAGCAGACAAATTGGCAACTTGCCACCAAAGATTCTCAGTGTGATCATGATGCTGAAGGATGTGGTTATCTCGGCGGTGCCTCCTGAGGGAGGGTGCTTCTGTCCCCTGCAGTCGTCTGGCGGGTTGGGACGAAGCTGGGGTGCGTTGTGTCAGGTGAGGTCCGGTTGGATCCAGGTACCAGAGGAGGGAGGTGATAAGGATGAAGAGGATGACGCACGACCATCCCCTCACGGCAGTCTGGGTGTACTTCATGTTGTCCCGTGGAGAATGGACCATCTCGCACGGGGCTGACCTCAGGGATTATTCTGCCCTGTGGTTGAGAGGTCAGCTGGAGTTGGGGTACTTTGAAACCTTCTACAGTGGGACGCGTGAATCCACGTGGACCTTTCAGCGACCTTCACGGCTGTATGAGTGACCAACAGGACCTGGAAGGGACCCAGCCACCTTTTAGACCGCCAGTGCTTTCTCCTCGTCTCTCGAACCAAGATCCAATCTCCCGGAACCAAGGAGTGAAGCAGATCTGATGCTGGGCGTGGCAGGGCCTCTTTCACCACACTCTGCACCTGTGAGAGAACTTTGGACAGATTTTGACAATAAGCAAGCATGTTACTTTCACAGTATGTGGTAGACACGGAGAGTCCTGGAGGATCCAGACCAGTGTAGGGAGGTCTGCCAAACAGAATCTCAAATGGACTAAGATTTGTCCGGGCACGTTTCCTCATTCTCATGTGCATAAGAATGAGTGGGAGGGCTTTTGGCCAAGACAGTCCTGTTTCTTCACAACATTTAGCCAACTTACCTTTTAAAGTGGCGTTCTCTCTTTCAATTGCTCCGCCTGATTGCGGGTGATAAGCACAATGAGTCTTAAGCTGGAACCCCAATAGTCCACTTACCTCTTTCAGGGCCGCATTTACAAAGTGTGAACCATTGTCAGATGAGACCTTAACTGGAATCCCCCATCTTGGAATGATTTCGGTCACCAGAGTCTTAGCCACGACTGAACTTGTGGCATGCTTTGCTGGAAAAGCTTCAACCCACTTTGACCACATGTCTACCATAACTAGACAATATTTCTTACCTTCTGCAGGTGTTAACTCAATGAAATCCATCATCAAATGATCAAAAGGCTGATTAGGTGGTGTATGACCAGCTGGAGGGCAGGCAAGAGGGCGGGCGGTGTTATAGCCTGCACAGATCAAACATTTTTTACAGTAATTTTCAGCCACCACAGTGAAGCCTTTTGTGAACCACAGAGATGTTGTGGAAGATACCATCCCCCCTTTTGACACATGGTCCAACCCATGTGACAACTTAGCAAACCAGGGGAAGAAATGGCGAGGAAGGCAAGGTTTTTCATCAACAGAGCGCCATACACCTGCAGAATCAGGGGTGCAGGAGTTAGCCTTCCAGACAGAGCGTTCCTCTGGAGTAGAAAAAGACTGGATGTCCCGCAGAGAACAGGGAGGAGAGTGATCCTCTTCTGTGAGAGGAGAAGAGGTGAGAATGTGCGGCGAGGCTGACAGAGCTGCCTGCTTAGCAGCCTGGTCGGCCAAGGCGTTGCCACGGGCAACAGAGGAAGTGTCATTAGTGTGAGCTTGACATTTCACTACAGCGACATCTGAAGGAAGAAGAATAGCGTCAAGGAGAGCCGCAACCTGTGTGGAGTTCAAAATAGGCTTACCATCAGATTTCAAAAAATTACGGTGACGCCACAACGCACCAAAGTCATGAACTACACCAAAGGCGTAACGCGAATCGGTATACACAGTCAGGGACTTACCTTGTGCGAATTTACAGGCCTCAGTGAGAGCAACAAGTTCAGCTGTCTGAGCAGAGAATTGTGAAGGGAGGGAGCCAGAGAAGAGAACCTGATGCTCATCACAGACAGCAAAACCCACTCTGTTCTTACCAGAATGGTCTCTGAAGGAGGAGCCATCACAAAAAAGAATGAGATCAGAGTTAAGAAGAGGCTCATCAGATAAATCTGGTCTCGGAGTGCAGATTTCAGACAGAACAGTCTCACAACAGTGATGAACACCATCTTCTGCGGTAGGAAGAAGAGTGGCAGGGTTAAGTGATGTACACCGTTTCATAGTGATGTTAGGCATATCGAGAAGAACTGTGGTGTATCTCAGCCATCTAGCTGCAGACAGATGAGAAGTCTTTTGTTCGAGCAAAATGATGGATACAGAATGAGGAACAAAAACAGTTAGTTCACTGTATCCCACAATGTCACGTGATGCAAGTACAGCCTTCTCACATGCAGCCACAGCTCTCAGACAGCCAGGAAGCCCCGCAGCAACAGAGTCGAGCTTGGAAGAGTAATAGGCCACCGGGCGCTTGTGAGAGCCGTGCTGTTGAAGGAGAACAGAAGACATGAAACCATGTTTTTCATCAACAAACTGAAAGAAAGGTTTGGCTGGGTCTGGCAGAGCCAGGGCTGGAGCAGAACACAGCGCTTGTTTCACAGACAGGAAAGCCTGCTCAGCCTCCGGGGTCCAGAAGAAATGGTCATGAGCAGATAGATTCTTACCATGTATACAGGAAGTCAGGGGGGCCTCAAGTTCAGAAAAATGTGGAATAAAGGCCCGACAAAACCCTACCATACCTAGAAATGACATCAGCTGTTTCTTGGTAACAGGTTTTGGTGCTTTCTGAATGGCCTCAATCCGTTTAGGGGTCAGGGCCTTGGTGGTGGCAGAAATGTGATGCCCTAGAAAGATGACTTGAGGCTGGCAGAACTGTAGTTTACGCAGACTGGCTTTATGACCCTCAGAATGAAGATGGAGGAGGAGGGCCAGTGTGGCCTCCTCACACAAGGAGGCAGAAGGACAGCAGAGCAGAAGGTCATCAACGTAAGTTAATAAAACTACGCCCTGTGGAAGCTGCAAAGAAGAAAGAGAATCTCTTAGTACCTCATTGTAGATTGTGGGGGACTCACAGTACCCCTGGGGAAGCCGGGTCCAAGTGTATGGTTTCCCATTGAACTCAAAAGCGAACCAGAATTGGCTGTCTGGATGAACAGGAACAGACGTAAAAGCATTTGCCAGATCTACCACGGAGAAATGTGTAGCAGTAGGAGGAATCTGCGACACGATGGTGTGGGGGTTGGGCATCATAGGGGCCCATGAAATAACTGCTTTATTGACAGCTTGGAGATCTTGGACAAAACGCCAGTCAGGTTTGGCTGGTGGTTTACGTGGTTTCATGATTGGGAAAATAGGAGTGCGAACAGGTGAATTTGGACAAGAAACAACAATACCACTCCTAAGATGTGAATTGAAGACAGGTGTAATACCCTCCAAAGCTTCAGGTTTGAGAGGATATTGCTTCTGGCAGGGGCGGTAGTCAGATTTCGGAGTGATGACTACTGGGGGGCAGTTCTTAACCAGGCCCACATCATGGGGAGAGGTAGCCCACAAATCAGAGGGAACCTGAGAGAGGGCTGGGGGAACAGGTGGCAAGGGTGAGTCAGCAGATAAACATGTCAGAAAATCATCATCTACCAACTGAACACTTTTCTGGCAATGAATCACAGAGAGCATGCTCTGCTTAAACACACCCAGCCTTGGAGAAAACAAAACTGCTGAGTCATGAGTGGATTTCCACTGAGACTCTCTGAGAGCAGTAGCAACAAAGGGGCCCAAATCCTTCCACTCAGTCGAGTGGGACTTGGAAAGAGACACGTGTGGGTGTGTGTGAAGTTTAAACAACTTCTGTTGGTCAGGACAAACTTTGGACAAAAGAAAGGAATGTGTAAATGGATGCTCACCTTGTACTGAGCAGGTTAAAGGTACCGTGAATTTTTCTTTGTCATGATGGCCTCCAGCAGACACAGAAATAACAGTCTTACCACTGAGTGGTGGTGTGGGATTTAGGGTGCCTGTCTTAAGAACTGAGTGAGTTGCACCACTGTCAACCATAAAAGAAACTGGTTGATTATTTACAGACAATGTAAACAAAGGAAAACGTTTATAAGCTATAGCAGCTAAATGAGTGTATGTGTGTGTGTATGTGTGTGTGTGCATTTCACTTCCCTCAACAGTTGCTGCAGCGAAAACTGTGGTGGGTGGAGAAAAAAGCTCCTCTGGAGTCCTGTCTCCCGGGTCCGCCCCTCAGTCAGCCTGCTGGTATTCCTTCTGGTGGGTGGGCCCATTATCCTGAGGGCAGTTATCCTTCCAGTGTCCATATTGGCCACAGCGATGACACGGCCCATGTCGTTGTGGGCAGTTATCCTTCCAGTGTCCATATTTGTCACAGCGATGACACGGCCCACGCTGTTGTTGGTTGCCGCCCCTCTCTCGTCTTCCTCTGCCCCTTCCTCTGCCTCTCCTATCCCTATTGGATTGTGGCTGATTTTGGGAGGTGAACAGAGTCAGGGCTGTTGACATCTGTTTTTCTTTCTTGGATTCAGCTTTTTTCTTGTTTTCATCCATGTCAGGAAGATTTTTAGCATGTTCCATGATTTCAGAGGGGGACCAAGGGCGATAAACCAATATGGGGCCGGTGGGTCCTGATACTTCCACCATGGGGGCACTAAAAACCTCAGTGTCTTCATCTTCAGCAGTATTTTGTCCCAAAAATAGGCCCTTTGCAGTCTGTCCAAATTTGTAGAAAGGGGAGGTTGCTGACACCTCCGGTCCGTAGATCTTCCCGGACTTGGTACGTGAAGGGCTGGTCATGTCTGCTGACGGTCTTTCGGTTCCCCCTGTAGCTTGGCCATGGTTGGAGTCAGTGGGACCCGATGTCTCATCTCTCCATCGGTCCTCTGGATGACGCTGCTGAGGCTGCTGGGGCTGTTGTAACACCGGGGGACAGGAGTCCAGATCTGGATCCACCTTCAGCGCCTGTAATCGTTCCTGCAGTGAACGATATGGAGAGGGTTGTGAATGTCCTAAATTATTATTATATGGTGGAGGTGCACTAGGCAGGGATGCATTATCCCTCCTGTTTCCTATATCTCCAGTCATATCTAATCCCCCACCCATTTCTTTAGTATTAGCTTTCCTAACCCTACATTCACTCTCATTTTTCCACATTTCAATGCATTTAGTATGCCGTTCCCACTTCTCTACATCCGTTGCCTTGATTTTCTTTTTTTTCTTTTTCTCATCCCAGTCCTTCTGTGCTGCCTCATTCAGCTTATCTAATTCCTTCTTACTCAAACTCCCGTTCTCTGGAAAACCATGTTTCTTTGTCCAGTAAGTCATGCAGTCCGTACAGTCAGGTCCATATTTCTTTTTCATATCTCTTAAGATTTGGGAGTCCCATTTACTCTCCTTCCCCGTCACAGCTGTGTTTCCCATTATGCAGCTAGGACGTCTCCTTGCTGGATTTTTCTTCTTCGAGGAGCCCAAACTCAGGCACAAAAATTGACTAAAACGCCTATTATTACCACCGAAGTTTTCACCTCAGTGCCGGACTAACTCTACTCTACCGCAATAGAATAGTAATCTACCTTGCCTCACAAGATAGCGGGACCCTGCGAAAAGGAGCAGTAAATGGGAGTCTGATATGAAAACTTCTCACCGTGTGTGATTCTGGATGCTGCTCCACATGCAGACTTCGTTCTGGATATCAGTGGTGCCTGAACGGAGTTCCTCCGCCGTCCCCTGATGGTTAAGGCTGACCCAGGGGCTGAAGTATCCTTCAGGATGATCAATCACGGGTTCTGGTCCTCCGGTCAGTCACTCAAGATATCCTGTTCGTGACGCCAAATTGTTGTGGAATTTTTAGTTATCAAAGATCACACACTAAGTGAGAATCGAACAAAGTAGTTTTATTAAGAGCCGGCCGGCAATGAGAGTCACACAGTCAAAGGAGTTTGTCTGCGAGAGTCTGCCAGATACAAGTGAGCTTAGTTAATATACCAGGCATGAGCTGATAACATCACAGTAGGAGGTCATTGTTTTAAATTTCTCACATAGCTGTTAACAAATGTTACGGAGTGAAGGGTGCAAAGGAGGAAGCTCATTAAACTCTCAACATCTGTTGGGGGGATGAGAAAGGGGGGGAAGGTGTGAGAAGGAGTTCTTATCTAAATACACAGACATACAAAGTGTAACCTACAAACTATAAGGGTATATGAATAAATTTTCCATTACACATCACATAATAAAGCAGCCCAGTCTGATTCCTTGCTTTGGGGTCCTGTGCTGCATTTTTTTAACTTGATATCAAAATTGTAAACTTCTTACACTCTGTTTCCACCTTCATTGCCTCCATCCTAATTGATTTCCATTAGGTGAAGCATTTGATTTTTCTTCATCGATCAATGGAGACCAAAGCTGTTGCCTGAATTTAACTTTATTTTCAGCCTGCATGGATGTGTAACCTTTCCAAAATATGTGGTTTGCAAGAGTTTTATAAGTGAAGCAAAGCAGTGTAAAAAGAACATTCCTGCACGTTTCATTGCACTTGAATGCAGAAAATAGCACACAATTCTTCTTTAAAATATTATAAAAGTGCACAGATTGACAACTGCAGACAACGGCTTGTGTCATATTAGACAATTCAGTTCAAAGGTTTGGACCAAGGCAAGCAAGTCATTAATCTGCTTTTCCCCCTATGTCCCCCTTACTTTCATCACTGATTGCAACCAAAGGAAGAACAGTGGACAACTCTGCTGTATTTAAGCCAAAGGCCTGTTTACTTGTTATGAGTTTTTAAAAACTAGTACAGACAGAGCTGTAAGCTGTTATCTTTCTTGTGACTTGAGTAACAAAATAAAGGATTTTAGTTTCTGTATGTGCACACATTTGGTTGGGTTGTGTGGCCTGCAGCTTGGCAGCTTTATAGGTAATGGCTGCAACTATGTATCAGGAAGAGCTGTGTATTCACTCTCCTCTGTGACCTTTTTCATGTTGTTTCTCTCAGCAGGAAATGCAATATTGCCACTGCCTAGGGCTGCTGAGCTTCTAATGTGGTTACTATTGTCTTTTCTCCGACATCCACCCACATGTCACTATCTCTCCATCTCATTCTGTCCTGATTCATTCTTGTCGCCCAGGGTTCTCCCATCTCTTTACCCTGTTAAGACATTTCAATATTTTATTCATCTTCTTTTTTTTCTTCATCCTCCATCTTTCCAAATCATAGTTCAATCTCTACACTTGGTCAGACTACATTCAGAGAAATGTTTGAAAATAATTAGACCAATTTCTACTTGTGATTTTAACATCTGAGTGATTGCAGGTGAGGATGTCTTTTTTATTCACCTAAAGCGCTGGCTGGGCTGTGCAGAAAGAGAGCAAAGGCAAGTGCAAATAGAGAAATAGAAATTAAATTAAATTCATAAAAGAGAGAAAAAAGATTATTTCCAACTGATGAAAGGAGACATAAGAGAGAGAGAGAGAGAGAGAGAGAGAGAGAGAGAGAGAGAGAGAGAGAGAGAGAGAGAGAGAAGTCAGGGCTTGCCGTTGTTGTTGTTGGCTACTCCTCCCTGCGCTGTCCCTGTCATTTACAAAGTAGCCTATCAAACATCCCTGAACCTAATGCATGGAAGTAGAGCCACCTCACAGAGCCTCACTGCATACATGCATGAATGACCATCTCTATTTGCTGTCCATCACACAAAAACACACACTTATAAGTAAAGGGTTAACTATGCAGTAGCAGAAACACTGGTTCAGGATGAGGTGCTTGCTCACTCTGTCTGCATCCTGATTTGGTAATTTATGGCCTGTGATTACCTCAGTAGCTTCCACACACACAGATATATACTTCAGTGGCTTGCAGTATTACCACAGCTGTCCCTTTTAGTGCTGCAGTATGAACCACTGGAGCAAGTGATAAGTTGGGACGAGAGAGGGAGAGGACTGAATGCAAGAAAGTAGCAAAGTAGAGAGGGACAGGAGCTGGCATATTTTTATTTCTTCTGCATCCGCAAGGTGTTATCAGTGAGAAAAGACCACCACAGCATGTAATAAGGGAGGGCCATAAGATGGAAAGCAAGGAAAATAAGGAGCAGAAGGATTAACTGAAAGGAAAAGACTGAGAGGAAAATGAAAAGTAAACCCTACATGGTGTCATACTCAACAAGAGTCTCCAGAAAAAGTGAATTAACTTATATGCAGAGACAGCCATAAGGTAGGGAGATTGCACAGAGACAGAGGGATCATTCTTTCCCAGTATAAACCTGTGGTTCTTTGGGGAAATTATGAGGGATGCAAGGGGGGCAGTAAAATAGAAAGGCCTCCAAGGTTGTGTATGTGGAGAGGTGGACTAACAAATGTAGTGGTATAAATAGCAAGTTCAGGCAAAAATTCAGAAATATTAGAGAGTAGAAGAAGAAGAAATTGAAACACTTATATCACTGAAAGAAAGTCTTGGCATGAAGGACAGAGAAAGCAGTTTGAAAGAGGCAGTGTTTTATATTTCAAGATGTGAACTGTTTAAAAAATGAGTTCTTGCTTGTTACTGTCGAGCAAATGTGGCCTCAGGCTCTGTCCCTGGTGCTGAATCAGAGGGAGCATGTTGCATGCAACAGGACTGAATTGCTCCATCTGTTTTCACTTTCTGGGAAAGAGCGTACAGACAACAGAAGGAATGATGGAACAAAAGGATGACAGCATGATGAATAGACAGTGTTAGACTTCATATAAACTACATGTCAAACCATGCTGAAGCTTCAGCAGCTGAAATAAAGACAGGAGAGAAGAACTGGCAGCTGAGCTAGTCAAAGACAACAGGAAAGATGTATAAGCAAGGGAAATAAAATAGAAAGAGGACATTTTAAAATTTCTTTCCCTCTGAATATTATCTGAATATCTTTTTGTAATGTTTTTGCTGACAGATATGCCATTACTATTGTCTTATGAACTGTTGGCCAATATTATGTCCTGCTAGAATAGCTGCAAAGGCAAGATAGCGAACACCTGTGTTAGCTCACCATTTTTATTTACGTTGTACACAAATGATTGTGTCAGCTCCCTTTCGGGCAATTATGTGGTGAAGTTTTCAGATGACACAGAAATCCTCAATCTGCTAAAAAAGTAATAGCAAAGTTATAAGCGAAGCATGTGCAATGTAAAATATGCCTTCCATGGCAGTACAATAGTGATGTCCTGGCATCTTAAAATCAAAATCACAATCAGAATCAGAATACTTTATTGATCCTGGCAGAAATTGTTTACACATAGTTGCCCCATACCAAATAAAGAAATGATAAGATAAAGATAAAAGTCTCAATAAGAAAAAGTACAAATTACAGTCTATATGAACAGATACAGAATAAATCCTGCCAGTGAGTACTATGTACATTATTATCAATATGATAAACAATAAAATGTAAATGTAGTGCAAAGTGCAAATGTATATCAGTGGATGTGGCTGCTATATGGAGGAGTTGTATGGTTTGATAGCCACTGGTAGGAAGGACTTCCTGTGTCATTTAGTGGAGCATTTAGGTGGTATCAGTCTCTCACTGAACATGCTCCTGTGACTGATCAGCAGGTTGTGAAGTGGGTGGGAGGTATTGTTCAGTATTGTCTTTATTATAGACGACATTCTCGTCTCCGACACCTCCGTCAGAGAGTCCAGCTCCATCCCTGCAACATTACTGGCTGGAATCAGTTTGTTCAATTTATTTGTGTCTGTAACTCTCAGCCTGCTGCCCCAGCATGCAACAGCATAGAGTATAGCACTGGCCACAACAGACCCATAAAACATCCTAAGCAGTGTTTGGCAAATGTTAAACGACCTCTAAAAATAGAAATGGCTCCTGTCCTTCTTCTAAAGTGCAGTAGTGTTCTTAACTCAGTCCGGATTATTGTCAATATGCACTCCAAGGTATTTGTAATCCTTCACCACTTCCACATTAATGCCCTGTATTAAAACAGGTGTCGCTGGTGTTTTGGATCTCCTGAAATCCACAATGCACTGGTTGATCTACGTTCCTACCCTCAACTATAGTCACAAGCTGTGGGTAGTGACCAAAAGAACAAGATTGCAAATACAAGCGGCCGAAATGAGTTTTCTCTGCAGGGTGCTTTCTCTTAGAGATAGGGTCAGAAGCATGGTGATCCGGGAGGGGCTCAGAGTAGAGCCGCTGCTCTTCCACATCGAGAGGAGCCAGATGAGGTGGCTCAGGCATCTGGTCAGGATGACTTCTGGACGCCTCCCTGGTGAGATGTTCTGGGCACGTCCCACTGGAAAGAGGCCCTGGAAAGACTCAGGACACGCTGGACGGACTACATCTTGCGGTTGGCCTGGGAACGCCTTGGGATCCCCCCGGAGGAGCTGTTGAATGTGGCTGGGGAGAGTGAAGTCTAGGTTTTCCTGCTTAGGCAGCTGCCCCCGCGACCCCACTCCAGATAAGCAGCAGATAATGGATGGATGGTTGGAAAATCAACAATCAGTTCCTTAGTATTTGTCACAGTAAGCTGCAGATGATTCTGCTCACACTATGTGACAAAGGAGTCCACAGCAGTGTGATATTCCTCCTCATCTCCTCAACTGATACATCCAACTACAGCAGAATCATCAGAAAACTTCTGAAGGTGGCAGGTCTCTGTGGAGTAGCTGAAGTCAGATGTGTAAAGGGTGAAAAGAAAGGGGGAGAGGACAGTACCTTGTGGTGCCCCAGTGTTGCTGACCACCGTGTCCGACACACAGTGCTGCAGATGCACATACTGTCCTCTTCCGGTCAGGTAGTCCACAGTCCAGGACACGAGAGAATCATCCACCTGCATCGCTCTCAGATTCTCAACCAGGAGGATGGGCTTGATTGTATTGAATGCACTGGAAAAGTAAAAAAAACATAACCTTCACAGTGCTCGTCGGCTGGTCCAGGTGGGTGTAGACATGATTGAGCAGGTAGATGATGTCATCCTCAACTCCAAGACAAGGCTGGTATGTGAACTGAAGGGGATCCATATGTGGTCTAACCATTGGTCAGAGTTGATCCAGTATGAGTCTCTCAAGGGTCTTCATGACATGCAAAGTCAGTGAATGGGCCTCTAATCCTGGGGCCACCGGGACATGGGGTCTTTGGTACTGGAGCATTGTGGCCAGTTCAATTTCTGACAAAGAGTTGTCTCTGTAAGCTAATTGGCTAGTTAGCTACTAACATTAACGTGAACAGTAAGCTACTTAAGCTACTTGTACTGATAGCTGTAATGTTCACAGTGATGGCGATTCCATTGTTCTTAGCACACATATGTCATGTCTTTGCTGTAATTTTATAACAGGAGTTTCATGTTTCAGTAGGAAATGTGATAGCGCTTTGTTTAATAACGCTATGTTACAGTCTTTAAAAAATGTGTTCATTTTTAATGGATGAGTTTGTTACCAATCTCACAACATGTGCACCTTGGCAAGCAAATATATTAAACAAATCAATCTTGAACATGTTGGTGATGGACATAAGACCTGTGTCTATGGTTGGCAATCAAAGAGATGATCTAGCAGTTCAACCCAGAAAACCATGATATGTACCTACCAGTACAACCTTTAGAACTATAAGTGAGCTGTCATCCTAATTGTCTTTATTATTAGAATGCACATAACACTTACAGATAACACTTCAAGCTGGAAGCTAACATTAGTTATATATGAAAAGCTAAATGCTTTAAGCTACAATTTACATATGATCTGATTAGTCGACTAATCGCCAAAATAATTGGTAACATGTTGATTATCAAAATAATCGTTTGTGGCAGCCCTAATCGGCCCAATGAGACAGGTCCAACATGTTGAGTCAAAGTTTAACTTTTTTTCAACTCTTTTTAACTCTCAGTTAAAAAGAGTTAAAAACTCATTGAATGTGTTTGTAGCTCTCAGAAGAAAAGACACCCTAAGGACTGCTATTGGTAGCAGATTTCATAATGCTTCTTTAATATTAAAAAATAATAGATTTTTTAAACGTATTTTGAATGAATAGAAAGTGTCAGTGTGACAGAATTAGAGTGGTTCAGGGAGACATAAAGAGACATAATTTTCACACATGGATTGGCCACCACAAGGTCAAGCCCTAAATACAATTGGGAATCTATGGGATGTGCTTGAGAAGGTTTTGGGCTGTAGTCCAACTCTCCCATCATCATTACAACATCTCACAAAAAAAATAATGCAACTCTAGATAATGCAGAAGCTGGAGTTTAGATTTAGCTTTGATTATGTGTCATAATCAAAACAAAGGGGATCCAAGGGAATATTGGAGTAAAGGACTTTGTTGTTGAGTGGAATTTAGTACATTCTTGTTACTATCAGTATCCCATGAAAGACACACAAGTTAAAAGCTTTTTCAGATTGAGCTTTTAATATAATTATATGTAGAAAATGTAGAAAAAGTAGAGTGGCACTGTTAATAAGACTGAAAATATTCTTACAAACAAGACATGTACACTACCGTTCAAAACGGTAGTGTATATTGTTCCCTATTAGATTATTTTACTCGATACTAATGAGCAGAAACTGGATATAATGAGAACAACATGGGGCAAAAAAAAAAAAAAAAAGACTGATAGAATAAATTTGTGAAAGTTTTAAGACAAGAAAGCTTTGGTATGTTTTCCTTTCGTATGACCAGGGTCTAAATGATTCTACTCTTGATCTTGATAACAAGCCCGATAAAATGGACTTATCACATAAAATCGACTTGTCCTTATCTGATTACTTTTCTGTAGACTCTCCCATTTCTTTCTCGTCCTCCTTTTTCACTGCTGTTCCTCCGAGGTGCCATAAGTCCCAGGGAGGCAGATCCTAAACCCATGCAGATATAAAATACAATAATAGCCCCAATCGCAGAACAACAATATACTTAAAATCTTTTTCATAATCATCTATGACATTGGATATATGAAAAAGTTAGATTTGGGGATCCTTGTGCATTTACCTTAGAATACCTTCTTTTAAAAAAATAAGATCAAAAAGTTTTCTGTTTTATTGTTCAGTAGTAATTCAAAGCATTTGGCTGGTCTGTCAAACTAATTAGCTCTGCTTTTTAAAGTTATAACAGGACAAAAACTTTAATTAGTGCTTGAAATGTCTGAGTTACCTGATCAAAGCCTCATAAATCCTGGCCTAAGTGTGCTCTACTGAAATTATTTTTGTCCAAATGAAACCCAAAACTTGCATGAAATATTTAAAACTAAGTTTTAAAACTTTTAAAAATTATTTTTCTATTGAATTAATTGATTTTCATTTAATTTGGAGCACTATGTTATTTAGGTTGTTTTTCCAACTAAAAGTGTGCTTTGTTTAAACACACTGTTTAAACAGAAATCAAAGACTGTTTTCTTAGCTATGCATCGGCACACTCCCTTGTGTATCACTCAGTATAAATCCGTGATGTATATCTCTGAGTACACTGCACTGACCCAGTAAATTTTCAATTCTTATCATGCAGCAGTGCAGACTTGACTCTATTGAAGTTCATTTCTATCAGTCCTCCCACTGACCCTATGCAAATGCTATTTCCCTCTGTGATCATGTGACAGCTCTGTGGCAATATAAATAATGTATATAAGAGCAAAAGGAGCACATTACTGGGTGCCTTGTGCTTTATTTAATTCACTCATTAATTCAATATATATATATATATATATATATATATATATATAGAGAGAGAGAGAGAGAGAGAGAGAGAGAGAGAGAGAGAGAGAGAGAGAAAGAAAGAAAAAAAAAAGGAGGTTTAAACAGTGGACGTTCTGTGTGGAGTGTGCGTGTTCTCGCCTTCCCCATATATGTGTGGGTTCTCTCCGGGTTCTCAGGCTTCCCCCCACGGTCTAAAGACATGCATGTTAGGTTAATCTGTAACTCTATAACCCTCTCTCTCTATATTTATATATGAAGGGAAATGATGGGAACACTTAAACAACACAATGTAACTCCAAGTCAGTCACACTTCTGTGAAATCAAACTGTCCACTTAGGAAGCAACACTGATTGACAATCAATTTCACATGCTGTTGAAATTGAAAATGAAACAGATAACTGGTGGAAATTATGGGCAATTAGCAAGATACCCCCAATAAAGAAGTGGTTCTGCAGGTGGTGACCACAAACCACTTCTCAGTTCCTGCTTTCTGGCTGATGTTTTGGTCACTTTTGAATGCTGGCGGTGCTTTCACTCTAGTGATAGCATGAGACGGAGTCTACAACCCTCACAAGTGGCTCAGGTAGTGCAGCTCATCCAGGATGGCACATCAATGTAAGCTGTGGCAAGAAGGTTTGCTGTGTCTGTCAGTGTAGTGTCCAGAGCATGGAGGCACTACCAGGAGACAGGCCAGTACATCAGGAGACGTGGAGGAGGCAGTAGGAGGGCAACAACCCTCCGCCTTTGTGCAAAGAGAAACAGGAGGAGCACTGCCAGAGCCCTGCAAAATGACCTCCGTCAGGCCACAAATGTGCATGTGTCTGCTCAAACGGTCAGAAACAGACTCCATGAGGATGGTACAAGGGCTCGACGTCCACAGGTGGGGGTTGTGCTTACAGCCCAACTCCATGCTTACAGCCCAACTCTGTGCAGGACGTTTGGCATTTGCCAGAGAACACCAAGAATGGCAACTTTGCCACTGGCGCCTTGTGCTCTTCACAGATGAAAGCAGGTTCACACTGAGCACATGTGACAGACATGACTCTGGAGATGCTGTGGAAAACATTTTGTTGCCTGCAACATCCTCCAGCATGACCGGTTTGGCAGTGGGTCACACAGCCCTTCATGTGCTCGCCAGAGGTAGCCTGACTGCCATTAGGTACCGAGATGAGATCCTCAGACCCTTTGTGAGACCATATGCTAGTGCGGTTGGCCCTGGGTTCCTCCTAATGCAAGACAATGCTAGACCTCATGTGGCTGGAGTGTGTCAGCAGTTCCTGCAAGACAAAGGCATTGATGCTATGGACTGGCCCGCCCGTTCCCCAGACCTGAATCCAACTGAGCACATCTGGGACATCATGTCTCGCCCCATCCACCAACGCCACGTTGCACCACAGACTGTCCAGGAGTTGGTGGATGCTTTAGTCCAGGTTTGGGAGTAGTTTTTTTTTTTTTTTTTTTTGTAGTTTTTGTAAGTCATTTTGTTTAAATACAAACATCACAATTTCATCAAACAATATCAACTGGACATGCACAAAACAGTACAAAACAGCATAAGTAAGACATACTTGATGATTTTGGCAGCTTGTTCACAGACAAAGTGATGAGACAGACATTTTTGTAATGAACAGAGTCTCTGCTTTTAAATGACACCTTGTTTGTGTAGTTTCTTGAAGTGGAGAAATTAGCAGAAGCTCTAAGCTGTTCTCATGAATATGTTTTATGTGGATACCAATGCTTGGTAGAGTCTTTTAGCTGAGTTCATGTTCAGGATTGGTGATTCCTCCTGTGAGCAAAGAAAAAAAAAGATAAAAAATAAGAGCAGCACATAACGAGAACTTCTGGCACATAAAATGAGGCTCTGAGAACGTTCAGGTTGAAATTACTGAAACATCTCTGGACCCAAAATCTGCTTTTCCAGATGAGCAAAGATAATCTGTACTGCACATATCTCAGCTGCCCCCAATATAGGAGGCTCCCATGAAAATCAGTGAATCAGTGATTCTGAACTGACCCTTAAAATAACTTTAAATGTGCATTGTTGTCTTGTCTCTCTGTTCAAGAAGTTCCAGTGCCTGTTTCATAGTGTCATTTGACCCCCTTGGTCCACAATAGGATACAGTAGCCATGTGTTTAGCTGTTAAATCTACAACTCTTCATTTGAAGTTAGTATGTTTCACTCTGCCAGGTATAAGATGTCTTATCAGGTTTTGTTATATAGGCACAAGAAAAATTTTTGTCAAGATACCATGGTAATGCAGCTTCTGTTTTGTAATACACAGACATGTGACACATCAGGATGGCAGCTATATTGACATATTCAATCAGAAGAAAAGCCATAACAACACAATCAATAACAAAGAACACAACAGGACTACAGAAGTAAGTTTTATTGGCTCAGACAAAGGATCTGTCACATTTGCAATAGACATAGACAACGGACATGTAATAATGACTTTTGCATACATGATAAATGGAGATGGAGAAAAAAATGGAGAATTGTGAGTGTGTGTGTGTGTGTAGTCAGTTTTAATAAAGGAAAACGACAGTCATGTAAGTGAGAGGCTAAATTATCTTAATTGCTTTTTTTATGTAAAATTTTCCATCTATTACAAGACTAACTGTGTAAAAGCTTTTTGCCACCACAATGATGAGCAGCTTCAAATGAACAGAAAATCCCGTTTCTGGAGTGTGGTAAGGTGCAGTAGAGAGGGACTGAATGTGGAAATGGTTGTTAAGGGGACTTTCTCATAGGTAGTGCTCAGCAAAGCGAATCAGCTGAAGTGTGCACTTTACTAGCAGCGTCTGCTTAATGATGTAAGCTTCTCTTTCACATCTAGCGTTACATGAAGTTGAGGAATTTTAAGTGTGTCCCAAGGCAAAGACATCACACTGTCCATTTTCAGAACATACTTGAGGTTTTTCTATATCATGAAAAATTTCTTTATCTCTTTCTTTCACCCTGGGGGATGAGGAATTCAACCCTTTTTCATAGTAAGGTAGATATTTCTTTGCTGTTTCCCATCTTCAGATCATATAGCTGTTATGTAAACACAAGGAATTGACAGTTTTGGTAATGCATGTTGCTATGGGTTGTAATCCATATAAACCTGCCATTGCAGATGTAACAATATCCTCCCTAAATAAGCAGCAGCAGAGATGCTGCCTCTTTTGCTCACTACTTCCATTAACGCCGCACATGGGTCATAATTGTCTTCAAATCGGCTGTTGTTAATATCTATTTATGAACAGAATGTATTGAATAATTTACGGGAAGAAAAGCTCTAACTCTAACTAACTCTAATAACTGATGATTCAAAGGTGTTTTTCTAGAAACGCAATGTTATACCTGCTTAAATCAAAGTAATCAGGAGCTAAAATCAGATATGGTATAAAGTAGCTTAAAGTAGTTTTTGGGCACTTGATTTCTTAGTTGTCAAAGATGCCAGTTTAGAAAAGCATGCCCTGAAAAAGCAGGCATCTGTTGGACTGGGATCACATCCAGCTCGTCATGACAGACTCAAGCACAGAGCTGAGGTTCATCTCAGTTTCAGCTGTGTGCTGGTAGGGTGGAGACAGACGTTTGGTGTTACTGATGCTGCTTCAAGTGAACATGCAAGAGGAGAATTACACAAATTTACACAATCACTAGGAAATATTATAATTTGGTAATGAGCACCTTAGAAAGATGTTCACTTTAATCATGTGACAATTACTTTTTTTTTTTTTAATTTCTCATGAAAGCCAGGGGTATAACTAGTGGGAGGAAACCCTTTTGATTCTAGGCAAACTTATCAGATAGTATTAATATGGTTTTATACCTCAAGCATGCATTTATTTATTTGTTTATCAATTGATTCTTTGTAAATGACAATGATGTGTTCCCCCTCTGTGATACTGCAAGAAACCAAATGACTTAAGTATTGCTGACTTCACCCTCAAACTAATTAAGAAAAGGAAACATTGATTAAAAGAAAAATTAGCAGTTGGTTTAGTTAAATCCCCCAGATAATCCTGCATAATAAAACTGACACATGGACAGTATTTAGTCAATCAGATGTCATGTGTATTTCACCTTTTCTGCTGCTTTACAGTTAATGTATGGAAATTTGTTTTGTTGAATGATAAAACTACAAAATAAGAATAATAGACATTAATGAGATGAATTAAAATGATTAGAATGATGTAACAGATGAATGATGAAAGATAATTACAATATAAAAAGCATTCTCATTTAAAACAGAATGGAACAAATACTCAGCAGATTAAACATGTGACAAAAACATCTGTTAAAAAAACAGGTATGTCAGCATTAATTTGATCTGTTGTCATTTTTTTCTTTACCAGAAAAAAAAATAAATAAATAAATAAATAAAGTCTTACTCTATTAGGTGGGGTGGGGGTGTTAAACGGGTAACCCCACACTTACATTTATTATTACTATTACTAGTGCATTTTATCACTGTATTTTCTTGACTATTTTACTGTATTTTCACTATGTAATGTACCCTATTTCATTTTTTTTATTTAACTGTTATTTATCAGTAAATACTTTATTGTATTTGATTTATGCCACATTTATTAATACAGGGAGTCCCGTTGAGACACACATGCCTCATTTGTGAGACAGTTCTAATAACACAGAGCTTCAGTATTTCAAAATATTTTATAGGTTGAAAACAGACACATAAATGTAGGTAATTTATATAGTTTTTACTTGTTTTCATCAGGCGTCTCCATTAGAGACACTAAATCTTTCTCTGAGCTTATCAGGACCTCTGTTCAGTGAAGTCCTTTATCCCAGCTACTCTCCATAAATCCACCATGATCCCCCTACAATTTTCTTATTCTTTTCACATTTCTTTATCTCTGTTCATGCACCAACCAACATATCTCTTCTTCCTCTTTGTTTCTCCATCCTCTGCTCTCTGAACCCCAGGCACACGAGCTGAATTTTGACAAGACTACAATTCAGTCCAGGGACCAGACCAGGCTCGCCCATTTACAAATTAGGTCCTCCGATCCAGAAATGAGCCTTTTTTTATTATATATAATATATATTATTATAATTAATTATTATAAACTTATTATTATAATTTGTATACATCTGAAAATCATTTAAATTTATTTAACAGCTATTTTAAACAGCTATTATAATTCAAATCTATTGCTGTTTGTGCCCTTTTGGCGCTGAGAAAACTGATCTATTGAGATATTTACAACTTGTGTGAGACTGTATATTAAATCTATACATGGATTTATAATCATCAAATCTCGCGAGAACATAAATGGCACTTTATATTCTGTAAGTTATCGCGATATTTGGCGTGAAATCATTGGCTGGCTGTCATGAAGGAGTAGTAGACTGATACCTTTTGACAATAGACAAACGGAAATGTTTCAACAATAACATGAAGAAAAGAGCATGTTTCAAGCTTCAAGTTGCAAGAATCAACCACTTCCAGCAGCTTGGATGATTCCAGAAATGTAACCTAGCAAGATAGTAACCATAGCACCCACAGGTGTGTGCCCCACCTAATCCTCTTTGTCTTAAGTCATCATCTGTAGCTGGATTAAACTTAGTTCTTACTCATGATTACTGACTGTAGTAAGTTGAACATTACCTTTTTACAGACAGTATTTTTGTGTGTTTTTTGACAGGTTTATGTTTCCTTGATATTTTAAAGTGTTGAAGTTGCACAAAATTAAACATGATCAGTTTAGTTGCCTTTCTCTAATATGAATTTATACAAATTTATGGACCTGTTCAGGTTAGTAACTGAGCTCTTCTCAGTTCCTCTTTGACTGTATGTAGATGTTTTTTGAGAAGTAAAAGCATGATGAAAACGTCTGGACTCAGCATCTGTGTTGTTCTGTGTGAAATGTGATGCATGGTGCTGAAAATATCGCTCATAAAACCGTTGTTAAGTCTGATGATTGGTTGAGATTTGTAGTGAATGAAATGTTCATTTTTCTGTCAATCACAACTGATATCAGCTTGATCCAATTTAAGGCTACGTGTCGCTAAATTTTATTTATTTCATATTAGAGGAAAATGGTACTATATCCCTAATCTGCCTCAATATGGGTGATATATTGAATTATTAATCTAGAATTTTGCCTTATTTAAATTCAAAGAACACAGCTGACCTGTTACTGTGTCTTGGCGTCAGGACTGTGTGTATGTTAATATCAACGTCTAAATTGTTACAATTAAATGGTGATCATTGTTCAAGGACAACTGTCCCCACTTTGTCCCTCTACAATACTCCTTTATCCGCTAAAAAAAACTTCATAACTGCACACTGGAACAAAGGTCCTCACTATTTTGCATGGCAAAAGGTTTCTTTCTTTCATTAATAATCCATTCAAGGATTGAGGGATGGAGAAACCGAAACCACAGCATAATCTGTGTTTTTAAGCAGAAGTTGGAGAAGAGCGTGCTTACGCCACTGGCATAGGTGGAATGAAATCCTGTTTCCTAATTTCTTTTTTTGTGTGTGCTTGTATTGAGCGTTGCTGTACACGGCAGTATTTCACCTCATCAGACTGTTTGGATAAAACAATGACTGATGAAAAAGAAGATGGTCACTACTTAACTGCTGCAAGCTGAAATATTACTCCCCATCATGACAAATTAGTCCCACATTTCACCACTTTTCTGACATATGTGCACATTTTCTTTTGTGTTACTGCATTTATAGTTTTGTTTTGTTGTATGGGATTAAAATCTCCTTTAGAATTATTGTGACATTGACAAGACTAGACCCTTTAAGTACCCTTAAAGACATAACAAGACCTTATTTGGTTTGATCATGTGAGTTTTGGCATGCTATCAAAACAGTGCTCAACACTTTTGATTCATGAGGTTGATATAGAATCGAGCAGATGGACTCTAGCAGCACAACACTGTAAGGATTTAGCAGCTTTCTTCCTTTCTTTTTGTGTGTGTGTGTTTTGTTTTGTTTTTTTTTTTTTTTTTTTGTAAGTTACAATGCATGATTTTTCTGCTGCAACAATCTATGCTGCAACAAGAATAGTTTTTTTTTTCTTGCAAAATCATAATATGTATTGTGTTACGATCCCAGGCCTGCTGGCCGAGGTCGTATGGCTAACAGCAGCGTCCTCAACAAGAGATGGCAGCTCCGCCCGCTCACGCCCTTCTGGCTGCATCCTGATTAGGCTCCCTCTACACCTGGTCAGCTGCGTTGATCCCGCCTCCCCTCTCTGCCAGCCAATCCGTCACTCCAGTCGGGACTTCAAAAGGCAGGGGAATACAGCAATCGAGGCAGCTGTGTTCTTTCAGGATCACAGTGTGCCAGGCTGGGATTTGTGGTGGTTTAGAGATCGGTCTTCGTGCATGCTTAGTATTGGATTTGGATGCTCTTGGAGCTAGAACTTTGGAACTGTGAACAGAGAGTTCAGGGGTGATAACGAGCGGAGAAGCTCTCACCTTCTGTTTGTGTTAAGTTTCCTTTGTGTTTGGATTTAGATAGACGCTCACCTTTTTGTGAGTCGCTTTACGTTATTCCTTGTTGTACAGGTTTTGGTTAAGTTTCCTTTTTGTAATTATCAGTAACTTTAAATCGCGAGACGGACATTTTTAGTTTATTTTGGTATTACTGTTTAAACCGTACTAGACGGACACCTTTGGTTCATTCTGTTGTTTTGTTGTTTGTTTTTTTGTTTCTTTACCCTTGAACCTGGGAATTGTAATAAACATTAGTATTATTATTTTAGCAATGTGTCTGACTTTGTTTTGTTAGGGACCCAGATCCCCTAGATCGCCCCGGGTCATAACATATTGGACTAATATTAAATGAAATACTGCCACTGTAAGGTCTTTACCTAATTAAACATTTATGATAGATTTTATCTGAAAGTGTTGATGCTCTCCTGGCCTTCCCTTTAACTTGTAACCTGCATCTGTCTAACAAAAGAACAAATTTACTGAAATCAGGATAACAGATATGCTTTAAAAGAGAGGGCAACACAATCCTTCACAGCAGTAGATGAGGAGTTATTGCAGGAATAATATAATGCATGAAGGACTTTCACCACAGATGGTTTACAGCACTGGAGAGGAAAATGATCAAGTCTCAAATGTCATTTTAAAAGGCATCTGTTTAGGTGATGATTGGAACTTGCCTTAAAAAAACACCATCAACTTTATGAGTGCAAGGAAATAATGATTGCCTGCTGGTAGAGAAAATTGCCAATTACAAAGAGACAGGTATTGAAAGTAGAAAAGGTAGTCTTAGAAGAAGGACTTTTTCCCAATAGAGGATTGGATCCAGGGGCTTCTGTTCTGATGCTGGTCTGACAAGACTTGATTTTTTGGATATTCATGGAGAGAGGAGCAGAGTTATCAGCACTGCAAGAGGAGAAGAGCTTTAAAATCACTCTGCTACAAGATACAATACCATGGAGGATTGAGTGGGACACGTGGATCAAACCACCACAAAACCTGCAATGTTTTATGGTGTTCAAAGTTCTTTTGGCTCCAGAAACTAACTAATGAGAGGTCTAACAGCAAGTCATGACGGAAAAAGTACTAGATCTAGTACTAAATGCAGTCTTGTCGCATATCATGCCATCTCCTGTGGTTCTACTTCTATTTCGTCTTAGGTCAATTTATACATCACCTTTCTTTCTGCCCTTTTCACTCTTCTGGTCTTATTTCCCTCTTAGATAAAAGGTTAAGCTGTTGCAGGAAAACATATTCTCTGCTTAGTCACCATCCAATGATTAATAACTCAATTCAACTTTAATTTCCCTTCCTGAGAGGAGACAGAGGAAAAAGGAAACAGAAGCACAACGAGGAATCAAATAACAGCAAAAATCAAAGCAAGATAGGCGGCACAGAGTTTACGAGTGAATGGAAAACCAAATACCCCTGCTCAGTTATACAATGTATCTCCCAAGATGCACATTCTGAGCTCATGGGATATTTCAGTCAAGTCTACCTTTTGTTTAATAATTAACAAAGCTCCTATTGATGTTTTTCTTGCACAGAGTCCCACACTACATTAACCACAAAAGGCTTGAAAAAATAAGATCCCACGGTGTTATCTTCTCCATTTTATATGAGAGACAGAGCTTGGAGATGAATAGATAAAAGTGAATAAATTCATATACAGTCATTGATTTGAGTCCGTGTACAGTATGTCCTCTATATGCACTCTAAAGATGCTTACTGATGTTTGAGCCCAACAGCAACATATAAGGGTTCAAAACAAGTATTTCACATAAAAGATGGATTACTTAAAATAGCACAAGAAAAACATATAAATCTGAGTTTTCAAAGAAAGAGTGGGTAGACTGTGCTTAGAAATAAAGCAGCCCAACTATATAATATGGGTTGGTATTGAATACTGTCAGAGGGAAGAAGCACGCAGGGAACTGTAGAAGAAAGATGAGAGGAGAGAGCAAAACAAGTAAGAAGAAACTTGTACAATGTATGTTGGAAACTGAGACAGTTGGAGAACAACCAACAAAATATGACGAGAGAGTGTGATCCACACAGTGAGAGCGAAAAAGAGAGTGCTTCTGATTACAACAGAGGAAAGATTGTCTTGGTGACATATTAGTTCAATCAAAGTTGAAAATGAAAAGGCAGAAATATTCCACAGCGGTGTCTTCATTCATCCTAACTGGTGCCAGCCTTTCGTTTCCACCCCATGCACCATTATACATTACAACCTGCTCTCACAGGAAGATATGAAAAAAGAAAAGAAATCACTGTATTGATGCTGGAGGAAAGCCAGTGTGTAGTTATTGTCATTGTAACAAGTACATTTGTCCCAGAGTGATGTGATTCAGTGTCTTCACTACATTTTATGTATTTTCCAGAAACTTGTTTATCTTTAAGGAGACATATGATGCCTCAATCTGAAACCCTTTTCCTGATGCCCTGATGATTTCCCGCTGATAATAAATAATCTGAGGCAAGTTTTGGTCCTGATTACACAATGAGATATTACAAGTATTTCTATTTGAAAGACTCATTTCACTGGAGCTCATTTCAAAGTGTGAACATGACCCAGCTCAGAACCTGTGACAAAAACGGAGACGAGGCAGGATTTCAGTCAAATATGACAACAGTTTTTATAAAAAAAAGACATGCCCAACAAAACAAAGATATGAGGTGTGAAAGTCAGTAGTATCAGTGTTTCAACAGATCGATGGGTGTCAAATAGTGTCATGCAGTGATGAAAGTGTAAAACCCAAACTACAGCCAACCAAACAAAACAAGGTGCCAGTAACTAATGGAAGGAAGGATGGGGAAGAGGAGCAGCAGACAGTATTTAAGTACTGTCGGAAGAACTGACCAGGTGCTCCCTTTCATCCGGGGAGTCCACCCACCAATCCCTGCAAAACAAAGCAGAACAAGGACACAAAATAAAATCAGGCCCAACCAGTATGCGAGGGCGGTCACAGCTGATCTGATCCTTCTTTAATGTAATGGGTGCTGTTGCACATATCAGAAACAAGACACTTTCAGCAAACAGCAAACACCATAGGAGAAACATCACTATGGTCATGAACTTGTGAAGAGAATGCAGGAAATCACAAGTTATGGAGAAATAAACTTAAAATTCACTATGAGCTGTACAAACAAGCTTGTGTAATTTTAACAATGAGCTGTGGAAGGCCAGATAGCTGCATTTATCTGAAATAATTAACAAGAATGTCAATTATCCTTGCACTCTGTTTGGTATGACTGATAAACTTATAAATCCTCCCAAACAAATAAGCCCAAAACTTCTTTTTACTGAGAAATGCAATGAATTTGCCAATTTTTTTGGTGAAAAAAATCTAAGCAAGTATTTGAACAATTACATTAACAATAGAGCTGGTTGTGTACATGATTGCAAAATTAAAAAGCAAGTTATTCTCAGTCTTATGGTACATTCACATCAACACTTCTGAATCAAATCCTATTTAATATGTGTGGAGAGTCTGGTTCGTCATACTATACTATACTATACTATACTAGTACTATTTACTACAATGTAGCAGAAACCAATGAGGAAAATTTCTTTTTCACTGTTTGTCTTGTCTTTTCCTTCGGTAATTCTTGATGCAGCGCCACCTCAGGCAAGGAGGGGGTTTGGTTTGTTTAGTTAAGTGCAAAGTGAAAGCAAACTCAAACCAACTGAATGTTGCAGCAACTAGTTTCTAGAGAGTCTAGTGGGCTATAAGGTGTGAATGACAGCAATTTTACAGGCCAAGTCACACCATAACTCTCTCACATATCATTCATTCTTTCACTCTCCACACCACATTTTCCAATTCAGGGTCGGGGGAAGTTGGAGCCTTTAGCCTTGTTTCCACTAATGGGTGTGAGGCGGTGCAGGTGTGGATTTGGGTTGTAAACTGTAATTTTGTTGTATATGGTATCGTATTAAGGTATCATTAATGTATGAAGTGCAACTTAAAGGAGAAGGAAAGCTCCAAACTGAAGTGCCAAAAAGCTACAATCCTAAAAGTGCTCTTTTTTTTCAAAAGTGCATGACTATCTGTGATTGTGCATGAGTAAATTTCACATCCCTTTGTGTTATCTTTAGTCTTTACACATCTGCATGTGTCATTCCCAGAAGTGGACTGCCTGGAGCTTGTCGGCCAGCTGGCCCTCTGTGGAAGCTCTAACCCAATAAAATGCTGACAGACTGACAGGCAGCAGCTGCGTAACCTTGCCAGATCAGTCTGAAAGCAAACTTTCCCATTTGTTGTTCACTTTGCTGATTTTCTTTTGGTTCCTTACTTGACTCTAACCGTGTGCATATTAACAAGGATGACATAGAGGGACTTTAATGAGTACCTTAGGGAAAAATCTATTTTAATATGTTCAATAGTGTAGTTACACACTTTTAATAGACTAGTCTAAGTCATATAAGCCATTTAAAGACATTAATGATAATTTGATAGAAAATGTATAATATTAATAAATAAATATAAGTATTTTTAGGGACTTAATATGTGGAAACAAATTTAAAGGGTATTTTACATGTTGACATATTTCAAGTTTTTCATGTGTCATTTAAAGCCATTTATTCCTGTAAAATGTCAAAAAACTTTGAGGATTAGTCATTAAAATTTTAAGATGAAGACTAAGAAGTCTTTCAGACTTTACAACGAAGGCTGAATTCTGTCAGAAACATTAAGGTCCTGGGAAACATGTTGGTCGTATGGCTAATGATTATCATAATAACGAGGTTGGATGGGATTTTAGTTTGTTTGTTTTGTTTTTGTCAGCTTAATAGAAGTCAGTAAAGATTTAAAAAAAAAAAAAAGGCGCACAAAAGCATTTTGCTAACACCCAAGATGACTTCAGAAGCCATCACTCTGTGATATAGACATATAGAGTCTGCACTTTTTCCACTTTTCTCATTATGAAACCAGGTGAAACCTTACATTCAAAACACAAAGCAGATCCAGACTGTGGAAAGACAAATAAGCCCCCATCCTCCAGCCCCTGTTCTACATGAATATTTTAAGTTAAAGTGAGGCAGGAACAAGGAAAGTAACAGCATCGTTTGTCTTTTATCTAACATTTGCTAACAGCACAAGACAGAATGAAAGCCAAAAGAAATTTAAGCTCCTTAAAACCTCTATTACTAACAGCTTTACAGTATAGAGACACCAAATCTAACTAATGTAAAAAATGTTCATTTTGTTTAACTGCTGGGCAAAAGGACTATTTAAAGGCTATTTACAAACTATTTACAGTCTACAGAGGACGGAGAACATGGCGTCAGAGAACATCATTATGTTTTAGCAGGAGGCTGAGGCTTTTTAGATTTTTCAGAAATTATTTCTGGTCCGCTTCTTTTACTAGATTCCATATCTGCAGGCAGCTGCTCTTTTGCCGACATAAAATACCAAATGCTGTGCTGTTGTTTGGCAACCTTGGGGAGTCGCATATGATTGGTTAAGGAACCAGGAAGTAGGAAAGAGCTACACAGTGCACCGAAGTTATTCCGTCACATAACTCTTATTTTGAAAGGAGAAAAACTTGACAAAGACATTGTTGATGTAGAGAGACATTGTTTATAGGGAAGCTTCCTTTTATTCTTTGCAACAAATGAGAACATTTTAAATTATTTTTACAGAAAAAAATTTACTTATTTAGCCTTTAATTTTTTGTTTAATTTCCAATATAAAAATCTATTTGTAAAATTAATAATTTTTTTCCTGTGTATGATGTGAATGATGTGATATGGAAATACCTGTTGAAGTTAGCTTTAAAAGTTCATATTGCTCAAGAACAACACAACTGTGGTGCAATTTAAAAGAGTAAATGCTGGTAATCTTCTTACACAAACACATACCATATATTCACATCATGCTGCAGGATGCACACACTGTGGGGAATTACCTTTTCTCCAGGGTTTATGGTAGTCCATGTGCAGAGGGGAAATAAGGTAGTCAGAAATTATATTACCTGTTTGCCTGTGCACATGTCTCTGTGAGTGTGGAGAGACAAAAACGTATAAAACATAATAAAACAGATTTGTTTCCATACACAAAAAGAGATAAGGAAGAGAGCCTCTGGTTTCTGTTTCATCAGAGCAGATATACTGGACTCCACTCCCCTGTGTCTGTCAGATGCTTTATGGCCAGGACCTGCAGATAATCTCACACACAAAAGCACACACCATTCTTTATGCATATAGGATTATGTATCTGTCACAGTCGTATGAAAGTAAATTCAAAATACTACATCTTAATTCTTAGTTAAATTCAATTTTGATAATGAGACAAGCAAATAAATCAATGTATGTGCAATAAAAAAAACCCTCCAGTGCAACACTTCCCTAAGTTTACGTTATCCAGGCATTATCTGGAGGACGGCTGTGTGAAAATGCAAGTCTCTATACAGGCCAGACTGGACAATGAAATAACACTGTCAGCTCTAAAATATAAATTCAGGTAATGTCCAAATGAGCTGATATGTGAATTATGCAGTTAAATTTTCATACAATTCATGGTCAATTAATGCAATGATAATGGCTGCTTTACACTCTGTTCTACTTAGGTATTACGTATTAATTTAAACTTTTTCCTTGTTATCACAGACAAATCTAGATTAATGTAGTAGGTCAACATAAAAATAGTCTTTGTTGCAGATTAATCCAAAGCTTTCCCCACCATCCTCAATGTACTTTAAACAGTAGTACAGAGTAAAGGGCGGATGACACAAATCAAAGAAACTAAATAGAAGGAACTAACTGGGAAGAAATAAACAAGGTAATGTTTAAAAGGTACAAAACCTGTGAGTACTGAGTGAATAACCTGGCCCACTCCAGATGGGTAATAATATGCAAGATCAAACAAAAGCTCTTAGAGGCACAAATCAAGACCTCAGTAAACAGAAAGAAACAGAAAATCAACATGTTTTCAGACAAAGGAACACAGTTTTATGTCAGGACTGCAGCGATTGGTCCAGCAGGAGGAAACCAGACGAACTATATAGCAGACGATAAAACATGAATATTTGCATAGTCGAGGAGACTGTCCGTTTTTAGAAGATCAGACGATATCCATAACGGTAAGTTACTGCAGACAATGATCTGATCTAATTCTCTGAACATTGTCTAGACTTTATGTGTAAAAAAGGAATTTAAATTTACTACAAGAAAGAATTTGTTTTTGTCAGACCAACTGTCACATTTCTCCAGCACCAACTAAGAGGAAATAACAGTTAACATCAGATTTACACATTATTTAATTATTAAAATTAAATCTCTGTGTTACAGACACAGTTCTACATAATTAAGCAAACAACTTCTACATTGATAGTTTAAAAAATTTGTCAACTAGAAGTTCTTCAAATGATGGAAATTTAGGATTTGGCAATTTCTAAATTCTCTCTAATCTCCTTTACTGTCTGCATGTTCGTGTTATTTATTTATTTATTCAAATATAGGATTTCTGTACAACAATTTACAAGTGAAGAATTCTTGAGTGGAATCCTTTGGTAACAATTATTAGTACAGAGGCAAGTAATGTATGTTGACAGTAACATGGTTGCTTACATGAACGCAAGGTTGAAGAGCAGGTATCTTCTCAGCCTGAGCAGATACTGTGCTGATAGCAGGATCATATTGTCATTAAGGCTGCAAACAATCTCATAAATTAGAATAAGCCCCCAATACTGTTGCTGACAAACCCTTTTGTGTAATTTAAAAAGTGTTGATTGTGTTGATTCACTAAAATAAACATTATTTTATACGAATATGGTATAATCAAGATTTTATACCCGAATGACTCGTACAAATTTATCTTCTACCAAGTGCTCAACAGCTAGACTCACATTCAGTCATGATCATAAAACACTGCCCAGCCAAAAAAAAGTCATCACCAAAGAAAAGTCATCACCAAAGAAAAGGTCACACATTTATATTTCATTGGAACGCCTTTAGCGTTGATAGCAGCAGCATTTGCTATGGTCTTGTTTCAGAAAGTTTCTGCAACATCACCAGATTTATTTACATCCAGCGTTGCATTAATTTCTCATCACCTTGATGCCATCAGATCTTGTATTGATGATGGGAGATCACTGCGCATAGCTTTTTCCAGCACATTCCAAAGATTCTCAGTGGGGTTCAGGTCTGGACTCTGTGGTGGTCAATCCATGTGTGAAAAAAATGTGTCTCCTGTTCCCTGAACCACTCTTTCACAGTTTCAGCCCCATGATTCCTCATATTGTCATCTTGGAATATGCCCATGTCATTGCTAAGAAAAATCTATTAATGGAATAACTAGGTCATGCAGGTAGTCAGCAGACCTCATTCACTGGACACGTACTGTTGCTGAACCTGGACCTGACCAGCTGCAGAAACTCCAGATCATAGACTGCCCCCCACAGGCTTGTACAGTAGGCACTAGGCATGATGGTGTTACACCTACACCAGGTTCAGTCATGTCCCACTGCAGTCACACTCTGGATCACTAATTATCCACACCTGTATCCAGTTACTCACCCTGCCAGCCATGCACCACAGCAGTCAGTCCCCAGATTCCTAATCATCCACATCTGTATCCAATCCACTCACCCTGCTATGTATTCTCCAGCATCACACACAGTCGTTGTTGGACCTTGTTGTTGTGTCACTACTGGACTGATCCTCTTTCCTTCTGCGGCTCCATTTCTCCAGGATGTTCTGTCATCTCCTCCGCTGGCTCTCCCAGTTGTAAGATCATTCCTCCTGTTCCTTTCCAACAATAAACCTTGTAAATCATCATTCTGTCTCCGAGGGGTCCGTACGTAACAGATGGCTGCATCACTTCATCTGCCTCTCTTCTTACTCTGATGCTCTCATCACTTTGGACTCATCAGACCACATGGACCTTCTTCCATTGCTTATCTTCCTGGAAAACTGAAGCCTTTTTCCCCAATTAGCCTCACAGATTAGTGGTTTTCTTATGGCTACACAGCTGTTCAGTCCCAATGCCTTGAGTTCCCTTTGCATTATGTGTGTGGAAATGTTCATACTGTCACTGTTTAACAGTGTTTTTGTGTTTGTTTGTTTGTTTGTTTGTTTGTTTGTTTGTTTGTTTGTTTCTATTTACTCTGATTTCACCAAACGTTTAAGTGATTGCTGATCACCATCATTCAGGATTTTTTTTTTATTTTAACCACATTTCTTCCCGGAAAACAATGATTGCCAACTATCCTTCCAGTTTTTAATAATCTGTTGGACATTTCTTAACCCCATTTTATTAGTTTTTGCATCTCTGTAGATGTTTTCTGTTATTGATGCCAATGATTTGACCCTTCTTAAACTAAAATCTTTACCATGACCACAGGATTTGTCTTTCCACATGTTTTTTTAAAGAAATGAGAAGCAACTTCTTGCATCAGTTGGGGTTAAATAACTTGCTGCCAGCTGAAAGACAATCATCTATACAGTAATTATCCAGGAGGCTCCTACCTATTTGCTTATTTAAATCCAGTCTACAACCTTTGTTGGCCAGGGAGTGTAACTTAAAATTTGGAGAAAGCAGACCCAAAAGGTTTTTTGCTTCCAGATGCTTTTACTGTTTTTTGGGTAAAGCAAATCAAGCTTTTTTTTTTCTTTTTTTTTTCACATCAACAGTGTGTCCAGCGATGACATTTTAATCCACCATCTAAGACTCATACTGGGCCACAGCGATGCCTGTGAGGGTTTCCCAGGAGTGTAACAACTGTAAAATATGCTCACTTATTAAAATATCCCTAACCAAAGCTTATTAGCAGACATTGGTTATACTTGCTAATACTAAAATAGAATACACAACCTTTTTTATTTTCTTTACTGTATATAACAGTGAACTACATAGTGGGGTGGGCTGTTCAGTGAGAATCAAGCAGTCTATCAGTGTTGTTCTGTGCCTCATTTGGCTTCCCACAGTCTCATTTACCAAATCACATCAATTCGGCTCACACTCCTTTAATTACACAGTATTGATTTGGTGGCATTCTGCAAAAAGGCTCCATTTGTGTGCACATGCACTAACTTGTGATAGTGCATAATATAAAGACTGCATTTGTAGAAATATTTGCCTATCAACAGATTACCTGACATGTGTGCTCTACTATTTATGCTACATTTTATTCCGTGTACTCAAGTTGTCAGAGTCTCCACTTTTTAAATACTGTTTACTGACATGACACAATAAAGAAAATATGTTCTACTATTTTAGCACTTTTCCATGTATGTTGCAGTTTCTGTCATTGTTTGCATAGCTTATCCAGACAGTCATTTCGCCATGAGATCATAAAATACTCAGTCCCCTTCACTGAGCTCATGTCATTACACTGTATGACTGTTTGCTGTATGACTAGTGAATCATCTGTTTATCTTTCTACAATGTAGCCTCTGTATAATAGGCTGTCTCCTCTACAGAATGTGTTATATTAGCATTTACAAGAGGAGGAATTCTTACAAAACGTCCTTTTTTTGTTTAATGTCTGAATCTTTTTTTGTCAACCAAGAGAGGACCAGTGATTATGGGTTCTGTAAAATCGAGCTAGGCCTGCAGCCATTTTCACCCAACAAAAAATGTCTTTTTTTTTTGCCTTCTATTGAAGATTTATCCATCACTCACAATTCCTCAGGCATACTTCTTTTCCATTGACAGAATCTGTACTGCACATCAATCAAACTGGCTTTTGTCTATAAACATATGGGTTACGACATCTTGTGGGTTTTCAGCGGTAGAACCAATGTTGTAATGCATCATTGTTGTGTATATCAATACACATTGTTTAATGCCCATGTTGATCCACAGAGCAAAACTTTGCGGTTTTGCAAATATTATTTCATTTCTGGGTGTAATGCTTTGGCTTAGTTCATCCACCCAACAGTGGGAAACTGAAAACTGAGCATTGTAAAAAACTTGGTGTTTTGAAAGGGTGTATACAAATCCATGATCTTTTCCCTTATGTAGGACCTAAAAAGTCCTATGACTTCTACCACTTTATAATGAGACAAGGTTGGTGTGGTTGCATGTTTATGATGGTATATCTCATCTAAGTCTATTTCTAGTTTACAGTTACTGCAAAACTCGGCAGCACGAGTTCTGACGAGGACCGGGGGGCGGGAACACATTACACCGGTTTTAAAATCGCTGCATTGGCTCCCCATGCGCTTCAGGATTGATTTTAAGGTTCTCTTACTTGTTTATAAATGTCGTAATGGTCTTGGGCCTTCTTATTTATCTGACTTGTTTTCAAATTATGAGCCCTCGCGGACCCTGAGGTCCTCTGGTACCGGCCTTTTAACTATTCCCAAAGTTAGATCTAAAACACACGGTGAGGCCTCGTTTCATCATTTTGGTCCTCAACTGTGGAACAGCCTGCCAGAGAGCCTCAGGGCTGCAGAGACTGTTGATGTTTTTAAGAAGAGGCTCAAGACCTTCCTTTTTAGTTTAGCCTTTTGATTTGACTTTATTCATTTTCTGTTATTTATCTCATCTTATCTTATCTTATCTGTCTCATTTATCTATTTTATTTTATTATATTTTATTATAGCTTCTTAACTGTTTCCCTATTTTATCGTTGTTTTAACTGTTTTAACATTTTTAACATTTTTAACTCCAGTGTTTCTTTATGGGGACCCTAAACTCTGGGAGTCAAGCCTGCTTCGTCTGCCCTCTGCAAACATGGCTTGACTGGCTCCTGGTGTAAATGGGTCCCCAAAAATGCCGTTTCCTCACAGCAGCGCCAAGCCAAAGACAGATATTAAGAGTTTGTGTGTGTGTGTGTGTGTGTGTGTGTGTGTGTGTGTGTGTGTGTGTGTGTGTGTGTGTGTGTGTGTGTGTGTGGATGGTTGAAGGGGGGGGGGGCGGGGGGGTGGGAGGTGTTTAATCTGTCACATAACTGGGTGTGTAAAGGGCTTATTGTTTTTGTTCTGTGATTTTCTTTTTTTTTCATGTTAATATGCATTCATTTCTACTATGTAAAGCACTTTGTGTTGCCTTTGCATGAAAAGCGCTTTATAAATAAAATTTGATTTGATTTGATTTGATCAACGCCAGAGCCAGAATCCTGCTATGAATATATAGCAGCAGTCTCTTTGACAAAGCAGATTATTTTTTATTTGTGTTGTGAGGTTATTCTCTGCTATTGAATAACCTTTGATGTATTTTGCTGCATTTAAAACACATGTGGAAGAGTTAGCCAACGCTTTTGAGAATTTGGACAAATGCACAGATTTTGGTTTGATTTATACAAATCTTGCGTAAAATCAGACTGTGTAATACCAATTTTGCAGCAAAATGCAGGCTGCTTCTTGAGGTGCACAGTTACCAGTAAAATTATTCAGTGCCCATTGCACAGGATTCCCTATGCAGTGGGGGTTGAATAAATTTGTTTGATGGCTGTATGTGACAAACTTGCAGTTTGAAAGTATAAAAAGCATCCCTTTAGAAGCTTGAAAATGATGGTAAAATAGATGCTCAGAGACTGTTATGATCAAAGTACTTTCAGCTGACATTCATTCAAATGTTAATATTAATCATTTTCTTCTGTAATCAAAGAGGAAGCACTCAAAGAAGATGAAATTTCTTTTCATTTTTTTTTTTTCCCCCCAGGTTACAGCTAATTTCGAGTATACTGAAACCCTTGTAAGTGACCCAGACAAGGCCACCTAAGTTTTCCCAAAATGGAAATATATATTAAATTTGACTGGCTGTAATATCTACTGGCCATGGAGATTGTAAAACCTTGGCATAAATTATTCACATCCCTCTTAGCATGTAGGCTGAAATCGTTTATGTTTGATCTCAGTCATTTAGATGAGCTTGCCTGAACAAAGGAAAAATCCAGGGTAATAAGATAATTCACACACACAGTGCACATGAGACTTGTGTAAATGAAAACAAAGCTGATGGGATTAGATGGTATTATATTTAATTATATCATCTTTTCATAAAAAGCTGCTACAAAGCAGCATAGTACAATAATTGTCCATAATATATGAGAATAACTGACAATAAAAAAAAGTGCTAAGTATATTTTTTAGGGTATTGTGTGTGTGGTTTTTTGCTATTTTTCATCACTGTATTTGGAATTATCGGCTGTAAGTCAGATTTATTTTTGGTTACGGTTGGACGCTGCCAAGGCTGCCCTAATTCTTACTCTCTGCTTAGCTTTTATGGACAAAATTTCTAGGTGCAGCGGGGGTGTTGAGGGGGTCCAGTTTGGTGGACTCAGGATTGGGTTGGGTCTGATCTCCAGCTCTCACTGGAATCTCAACTGGAGTCACAGCTGAGTATAAGGCAGCTGGGATGAGAATTAACACATCCCAATACATTGATAGAATCGTCCTCAGCTGGAAGAGGGTGGGGTGTCCTCTCCGGTATGGCAATGAGATCTTGCCTCAAACTGAAGAGTTGAAGTGTCTTGGGGTCTTGTTCACAGGCAAGGGACTGATGCGTGAGGTGGACTGGTACAGTATCGGTAGTGATGAGGACTCTGCATGTGGTTAAGAAGGAGCAGAGCCAAAAGGCGATTTACCAGTCAGTCTTCATTTTACCCTCACCTACGGTCACCAGCTGCAGCCAGTGACTGAAAGAACGAGATAGCGGATACAAGCAGCCAAAATGAGTTTCCTCCGCAGGGTGTCTCTGTTCTTCCTTAGAGGTAGGGGGAGTAGCTCGGTCAACCTGAAGGGACTCGGAGTAGATCCGTTGCTCCTCCATACTGAGAAGACCCAGATAAGGTGGGGAGCTTGAAGAAGGGAAGTTTGGGCCTCCTTTCTCAGGCTACTGCCCCTGTGACCCAACCTGCGATATGCAGTAGAGAATGAATGGATGGATCTACGTGTAACTGATAAAGACCTTTGAAAACTGAGTTTTGTTCAAGGCAGATTCAACTTTTTTGAAAATATTTAGTTAAGACACTAGAGACAAGGTCTTTACCATTTTGCTGTTCATCATCCTTTTTTAGATTGGACCTGGGGTTGTATTAACTGAATTTTTTCCTGTGTTGACCAGTTTTTTAAAACAATGACGGAAAAGATCTGTCATTTTGACAGATCGCAATTCACATCCGTGACCACTTGGTAGAGAGTGAGCATATTAATTAGCTATTATCTCTCTTGATGCATGACCTCATTGGCTGCACTTGGAAAAATGACCACTACGGATCACAGACTGGTGCAGCTGAACCACTGCTGCAGAAAGAGCACATGCTGCGCTAGCGAGTGCTAACGGGATCAGGAAACCTGTCGCTCAGAGAGTCTTGCCGACTTCTAATCACTTCACTTTAAGAAATGTTCCCTGATTTCAAAACTCGGGCTGAAGTGTAATTGTAATTCCAGTCTCCAGTGTAGCCACACAGCACTGATTCAGCCTCCAGAATGACATCAAAACAGCAGTGAGAAGTCGTCTGTCTGAGGCAAAAGTCCAAAAGCTCATGAAAATAGCCTCTGCAATAATCCTACTTTAGATGTTTAATCATCATACACAGGCATGCAGGTGTGAGACTGTGCGCAGGCAAACTGTTAAGTGCAATAATTTAATTTAATTGTTTATAGCTACTGTAGTGGGGCCACAGTCAGTGGTCTTTGTCACTGCGGAGAAACGTTTACATATATTTATCTGCTTGATGTGTGATGGTATAATGTGGATTTTCTGTTCAGCTTTTTTCGGTATGAATATTAATAACAATGAATGAAAATTAAATGCAATTGAATATGAAATTATTACCAAATAAAAGATTGGTGACAGGTAAAAATAGACTATGATGAGGTTTTTATGGCCCCGTCAGTCAAAATTACCTCTGGATTGAACACTTATCCAATTATTATTATTTATTATGTGTTCAGATCAAAATACATGTTATTATTATACAGTACAACCTTTCAAAGAAACTTGTGTTTTACATAATACAGGCATCTTTCTAAGGTGCTTTATTCATTTGGAAAGCTATAACTTTGTTCATTGCAGAATAGATTGCCAATGCACAGACATGTTCATTGATGCAAGGCTGGACTGTCCCAGGACAACAGAGAGCATGTGAGGAGGACAAACAATTCAAAGGAGGGGAGAGGCAAGAAAATCAATACACCTCAGGAGGTGTTTGCTACTGTTTTAAGGATTTAAATATTGGATTTTAGAACTTAAATCAAGGTTATCTTTGGTTAGCATCAGTTAGTTTTGCCAACAACAAAATTCAACTTATACAAAATCATTATTTCTTAATATTTAGTTAACTCCCACTGTTCTTGTTATTTCTCATGTTAGCAGGGAGAAGTTTCTGTTGTCTTGAAAGGATTATTTCCATTAAATATGTAATGTAGTTATGCAGCAGGCACTCTAACCCAGGGAAATCGCTGTATTTGTGCCCTTTGTCTTGCACACTTTCAGATTCTTATTGCTTTAAAATGCATAAGAAAAGTTTTGTTCTCTTCAAAGACCATTGAAGAAGAAAGAAAGGAGAATCAGTGGTAACCAGTATTCTTTGTTATTGAGGACAGAGACTGTCCGCCATGAACAATGTACTGCTGCAGGCTCTGGTTGCTGCTGTGGCTAATACAAAGTTTAACACTGGAAGTAAAGAAAGTTAAACTTTCTGAATTTTCACCCTGAAATCAGCCAGGGAGCCTTGTGCAGCATAATAAATAAGCCCCTGCTCTAACTGCTGTAACCCCGTCTAGTTCTCCTGCCTCACCCTGTCCACTCAGCTCGCACCTCTCCATCTCCCTCCCTGATCTCTGCTGCTCCTCCACTATGACTGTCTTCAACTTGTCATCATTTTTTAATACCAGACTGCTCAGTCACTCCCTCTGCTGCCTCCCTTCTGACCCTGGCACCTTTTATTCTCTCATTTTCCCTCCTCTCTCTGTCACTAGACCCTTTTAAAATATTCTTTTTCTTTTAATTAACAGACACTCGTGGTGCTTTGAAGCATCTCTGATGACAAGCCAAAGAAAATATCATTTTTCAGCCTTGCCTCAGTCTCTTAACTTTTCTTATCCTCCTCATCTGATTGTGTTGAGTCTTCTTTACTTTTACTCAGATCAATAATGAACCTGGAACTGAAATTTTTTTCCATCCATCCATCCATCCATCCATCCATCCATCCATTCATCCATTTTAGTTTTTTAAATAAATAAATCTTATGAGACTGAGAAAAAAAGCCGCATGGGATATGAAGCTGAAATAAATCCACTCCAGTCTTTAGTTCTGATTTCACACTCTTCCATGTTATAGAGGCTGTTCATCATTCAGAGAATGGGCTTGGTTAAATCATTCACAGTCTCCTCTTCTTCCTCCACACTGACCCCTAACCTGCAGAAGACACACTGCCTCCTCTAGGAAGACATTTCTCAGGGCAGAAAAGTGTCACTAGAGCATTTATCACTGAGAAATTAGCTCTAAACTTTATCCACAAAAAGGGGCCAAGAAGAGGCAGGGTAAGAACGTTTAAAAGGTCAGAAAAAAATTGAAATACTTTATTAATCCCTTTAGAGAGCCCTCAGGGAAACTTGGGAGCTTGTGTAGCTGGTATTACTCAACCTTTTAGTGATACAAATATCAGACTCACTCACATCATTTTGTACTTGCACAGTTCTAAGTTTAAAAAAAAAAAATCTCAGTAATCATTTTAATTCAGGTGGTATAATCATCTATAACACCTTTGCAAATTGGGAAGTGTCACCATGAACACATTGTAAACACATTTCTATTCATTTCATGGCTCTAATTTTGCACAGCATTTCCTCTGATGAGCCAGTCAGTACTGAATTTTATTTCAAGTTAAATCTGCCATCATGCATACTTTTATAGAAAACAATCAACTAAATTAGCATTTATTTACTTTTTAACGGAAGTTTTAAAAGAAAAACAGTATTGTGGACAAATCATGTTTTTATTCAGTCTGCAGTGCAGTTGTGAGATATTAGAGGTTAAATTATGTGTTTAAAATAATTAAAGTTTATATATAATGACCCCTCATTCAGTCAGGATGAGCTTTTTATCACCTTCAACTGTACTGTAGACAAGAGATATGTACAAAAGTTAAAAATAAGAACAATTATTATCATCTTCTTTTGAGACTTCTATAAATAAACCAAAACAGAACATTCAAACGAACTGGCAGCTAAAAATAAAAGGCAAAAATACAGTTATAATCCAATTATAGCATTAAGGCCAACATGTCTGAGTTAAGATAAATGTTTGATTCTGACAAGCATCTATCAAATGGAGCTTCCTGGTTTTATTCCAGAGACGAGAAGAATAAAAGTCAAACAGACATGTAATAATCCCAGTTCCCATTTCCCAAAATTTATCCCTGCTCAGCAATGTTCTGTGATGGCATGTTCTTTTCTCTATATTAAAAAAACATGTAGTAAGTTATGCAAAATCATTATTCTTTAATATTACTTTTTTTCCAGCAGCCTTTCAGCAAATATTACCTCAGAGAACATTTGTGCATATTATGTAGGAAAGATGAAGGAGACTATTATGATAATGTAGTTAATGGGCTTTCTGTTGTGTTGGTAAAACTTGGAAGTGATTTGAACATTATTCGCGTTTTTTATTTGACAAAAGAACTCCAGTTTTCCCCATTAGAGGTCTGGGTTCTTTTGCTTCCTCTGCTTCCACTTGCTGTATAAACTTTCATCCTTGTGTCATTTCAACTGGACATTATTATTTTCTTTTTTTTATTACTATACAGTATAAGTCAGGTTAAGTCAGCAGAAGTTGATTAGACATATTTGACCATCAGCGGCGGAGCTGCATGGAGCTTTGAGCTTGACTGTGTCAGCGTAAGCTGTAAGTAACATTAATTACATTCGTCAAATAACCTGGAGCAACAGTCATGCTGGCAGTCAGGCATGAAATTTATCTGGTGAATACAGTAAGAGTGAACGTAAATCTTTTTTTATTAGCTGACAACCATTTAACAGCTACTCACCATGACACACATATTCAAGTAATGCCTATAATGATCCTGGAGTATGAGCCTGAGCTGAATACATCCTCTAAATCACTCATGGCACACAAATGAGCAACAGCATATAAAGCTGGTTGTATGAACGTGCATAATTGGCTGTGTAATGTTCTCACATAATTGATTATTGGGATTCAGAGGAAGAAATGGTTTTCATGTCAGTATTTTTCAACGTGACAAGGGGGTTGTGAATATGGCCATCTGTTGATCAAGAAACATGTATTGTAAAAGGCAACGCATAAGAAAGAAAATGTATAGAAACTATCCATACCACTTGGGAAAAGAGTACAAAGAGACTGGCTTGTTGGAGTTAGAAGCCATTTGTCATGCTTCACTGACCACACATTGAGAGAAAACTTGGATTTCTTTGTTAATTAGTTCACTGCTGAAAGCACTGAACTGAAGCGGAGCCTTAGTAAATGCAGAGCAGCAAAGGGCTAATGACCTAACAGAAAAGATTTTTGGGTGATTTACGATTGTGCTGACACCATAGAAGCACACACAAAGCTAAAGCTGTGTAGAGTATTTATAGTGAATCACTAAATGACAAATTTTGGAAAGAGCACTGTTTAATATTGAGAGCAATAAAATGGACTTCTATACTCTAACAACCTCACAGCCTTAACTAAACTTCCTCCATTAAAACTCTATACCTACTGGCCACACGAGCATGTTCTCTGCTCTCCATCTCTCTGACAGTTCTTTCACTTTCCAGCCTGTGATGGACCTATCCTTCAACAAACAACACTCTTCTTCACAGTGAGGGATCACCTGTCAGTGGTTTTCTTTCTGTGTGTTTGTTTATGTTGTTTATTCTGCCTGCATACTGAGCATCAATGAGCTTTGAGGGGTTTCAGAAGAAGTATTTTTCTGAACCTACACATTCTTGGCCATTGCAGCAGAGTTTTACCTCTGTAAGCATATTTCACCGTGTTCACTCTGTTCAGATGGGACAGATGAAAGCTGAAGAGAAGTGGGAAGCACAGGAAGAGTGAGAGGAGGTTACAAGAACAGCTGATCAATGAATTGAACCATTTATCTACCGAAATGTGTTTGCTGTTTATGAACTCAGCGGTTAATCAATGACTGATTAAAGGTTAATTAATTTATCCATTTGTCCATTTTAGGTTCTTAAAAATAACAATTCTCAGCTGTTTCTCTCAGAATTTGAACATTTCTTTGTTTTAAAGTGTTAGCTGTTACCTTTTGATAAAGAGTGATGGTAATGTGATATGGCATGAATGGAGGAGGTCAAATATATAGTGTATTTAGAGCTGCTGGTGTCATTTCTCTACTACTGTGTGTTTACTGTAGCCTTGTAATGCAATCAAAGTACAATATATACCTTTGTATAACAGCTAAAACCAATAAAATATGTATTCAGTTCAGAAGAACGGCACCCTTAATAAATTATTCCCTGTGTTGTCATTTTTCACCCTATGGCCAGAGTACCAAAAATCATCTGCAACAAAGATGCTAAATATGGTGCAGATTTGACAGAAAATAAACTTGTCCATGTACATTAAAAGTTGTGCCGGATATTGTCAAAGAAATGCAAAACTGGCCATTAGAGTAAATAGAATGACGTTCGCTTTATGTGCATTTTTTATTTTTAAGATACACCGTAAAAAAGGGCAATATTAGTTTTTCTGTATTATTTCAGTTTCCCAATATTTTTTAAATAGACTGCAAATTTATGTGTCTAATGTAAAATACCATGAAAAACCTGTAACTGTGAAAAAACATATATATATATATATATATATATATATATATATATATATATATATATATATATATATATATATTTTAAGAATTAGAATTATATTTTACACAAAGAGACTTTCATAATCCATCTTCACAGTCATCATAATATCAATAAAATGTCATTTTGAAATAAAAGTGTTAAGAGGATAAAGACGTAGACCTTGGGCATGAAGGACCCATGTTCAAGTCCCTGGACTGGCATCAAAACTGAACCACACTCTTTAATTGGTATTATATGTGTCTTTCAACATCTTTCATTAAAGGCTAAAAAAATAAAAAAAATTTAAAAAACATGTCAAAGTAAAGGTATAAACTGTATCATTTTACTATAGTTTTATGATTTGTTTTTTGTTTTTTTCTGTTTTTCCACTGTATTTTTCAGAACATTATCAAAGGGACCACATAGGGAGCTTTAAACTAAATGAAGCCAGTTTTCAAAAGGAATACATGAACGTAGTTTGACTGCACCACTGTCCACTTGCTATTGAACCAAACACCACCTCAGAACGCTGCTTAGACCTGTATTACAAATTAGATAAATTTCCAATGAGCAAATATGATAAAAGCTTTACTTATGAGCCAATATTTAGTGCAAGAGTTTTAATGCAACATGGCAAATCTTAAAAATCCTGTTGGAAGTCAAACATGTCACACATATCAAACATGTATGTGGGCAGAATGAAACCAAAATCTGAGGATGGCTCGGATTCTATGCAGTAAAATTTATTTTTCACTTTAAATCCTTTATTTTACATTTTGGGAAAGAAGTTTATGGGTCTAAAAGTTCTTCTTTCCAACTAGTAACTTTATCATGAACACTTGCAAGACATTTTCTAACTGTGATAAAGACTTTGCCTGTTCACTCACAGCTTAATGGCATAACCTGCATGTCCAAAATGTAAACCTGGTCTACTTTTCTAATAAAACAGCTGAAAGTGCTTAATGTCCATCCAAACAAACAAAAACAAGAACCTACATTCCATTTTTACCAAAAGTGCTTGTAAACACAACATTACACACAACTACTGGATGTCTGACTCATCAATCAATCACAGGCTGTCAGGATAGCAGAGATAATCCCCACTTCATTTCAGAAGTTAGACTGAAATCTGTCAGACATGAGAGGTGTTACATGAAAAATGTGCCGTGGAAAAATTTATAACAAACTGTGCTGACAGCCACCTGCCCTTCAATGTCAGTAAAACAAAGGAGCTTGTTTTGTATTTCCAGAGACAGAAATCAGGACAGCAACAGAGCTGTTGAAAGATTTGTCATCTGTGTGCACACTGCTGAGCTTTTGAGAGAAGAAAATAAATTGTATGTAGCCTAGTCAAGGTTCTCTTTCATTTGTGCTTAAAAATGCCAGTGGTAAGGTGAGTGGGGCTTCTTTTATTTGTACATGTTATAAATCATGTGAATAGATGATGCCAGCCTTCTGAATCTACAACTGCTTGCACACAGGCCCACCTAACCCAAATCACCAACGCTAAAAACTTCCATCACCCATTCCATTTGTGTGAAAAAACTGAGTGTTGATAATGGTACAGAAGCAGAGATGTTACTGTTTTTAAGACCATATGTTAATGTTTTAGCTTTCTGTTGGAAAATTTTTAACTCTAGTTGATATATTGTTGGTTTGGTTGGTGTTTACTGAAGAGTCAAACCGTGTTAGAATTACCTCGTGAATTTCTTCTGATCAGTGATTCCAAAACTGAGTTATGTCTGCTGCAGAGGCTCCTTATGCAGATGCAAAGTAGCAGATGGGAGGCTGCTCAGGGAGAGGTGACTCAGCTATTTTATATAAAGAGACTGATCAGAACTCTTCAGTTGAACTCATTTGAAACATTTGCCTTACAGAGAGAAATAGTGGCGCAATAGGATTATATTATAGTTGTAATTGCCACAAGCTTGAGGCTGAATCAACAGGAGGACCTCACTGTAACAAAAAGTGCCCTTAACTTTCTTAGCTTTAACCCAAACAAGATAAGGAGCAACAAATTTTGTGAAAAATAGCTTTTTCACAGCTGTGGCCACACCATCACCAGAATTGTGAAAACTTATGGACAACAGGGAGGCTCAGGTGTCTCATTAGAGGGACAAGAGGCATGTGGTTCACGTTTTTCCCTTCTGCTGTTGCAAACTATGGCAACCTTATTTCAAAGGTAGACATGAAGAGAAAGCAAATGATTTAGACCATTTATTAAATTGAAAATTATACAAAGACAACATACAATATATATATACACACACACATATACACACACACACACATATACACACATATATATATATATATATATATATATATATATATATATATATATATATATATATACACATATATATTGTATGTTAGTGTTATTAGTGCTGGGCAACATTTAAAAATTTTAGTTGCAATTAATTGCAAAAAATTAAATGGCAACAAACTTTCTATATTTATCATAATTATAAGTTGTGTTTTTTTCAAACACATTTGTAATATTTGCAGTCAAGTATATTGGCCAAGGACCCCTTGACACATAGCCAGAGAAAGACTGGAATCAATCCACCAACCTTCCGGTTCCTCGTGAGCTACAGCCGCCTGTTAAATAGAAACTGAGTGTTGGCAAATACAAACTGCTACAAACAGTTAAGCACTGAGTCAAAAAAAAACAGAAAAACTTGTGTAAAGCACAGTAACTACCTTTCCCAAAAAAATCTTATCCGACAAATCATGGACGGGAGACAAAAACTGCTTCTTAGTCGGCTCGGTTCACAATCCGAACAGCTGTGAGTGAACGGCTCTTTATTGAACACACCCACATCAAATTAGTCTGGTCACACACACCTGGGCCAGTAACTCTTCAAATTAGGAAGTAAAAGTACAAATTCACAAATCAATGAAAAACAACAAGATTAAAATGTATGATCGCAAGTTTACAAAACACAAAATAATATTTGGGTGCATCTGTCAACACAAAACAATAATTGAGAGCATCAGTCAACACTGAGCAGCAACAAAACAGTGAAATGTCCAGGTTAGAGTTTGCATCACTCAGCATCCCTGACCATTCTGATACTCCAGTGTCTTATTTTTCACATTATATACCGGTTTTACTTGAAGTTGTCCTGTTGTACTGCAGGAATAGTAGGAAGATGATTTTAGACTTTGCAGATCTACTTGAAGCTTTAGTCTATACCTTTTCCAGTTTACTTGAAATTAGCTGCTTTCACTGTTTATCGGGCAAAAGATCATATTTGTACACTATACATACAAAATGCCTCTGCATGTTAGTTCATGAAATCATATAACCACACCGAGTTCTCCGCACCAATCTTCAAAGATTAGGTTACATCCCAGCTACTTCAATGAGATCAGTCTTCAGCTAAAAAAATAATAATAAAAAGAAACTATTAGTACTGACCAATTACTATTGTATAACTTTAGTTTTTTAAAATAAAATAATATAATTACACTCTTTTTCTATAGTTGCTATGCGTGCCCGATAAAGGGTTAATGCAGACTTTTTGCCTTGTGAGTGCTTAACTGTGAGTAAAGACCCAGTCAACATACTTCCTCTCCTCTTTAATGAGACACCTGAGCTTTCCCATATTTCCAAAGTTGTAGAAGTTCTAATGATGATGTGGCCACAGTTGTGGTGTGGCTGTGTTGGCTTCTTATTTTTCTTCTGCGTTGGTTTGATTTGAGTCAAAAGTGGGAAAGTCACAGATATTTAAACTCCAGCTGCTGATTTAGCTTCAGGCCAGTGAAGATAAATATACTTATTTATAATCCTGCTGTGCAAGAATCACACATTTTATAGACAGGAGTGAGGTCTATGTTTTAATCCAATACATTTAAGAGTTCTGATTAAAATACCTCAACTACCTCAGATATGTTCCACGTTTTGTACAGCAACTGCAACTGAAAGATCTCCTGCAGCTTTGATATGGTGCTGCATATATGGAGATATGTAAGAAAATTCATGTAGTGATTCTGTGGACGGGGGTGGGAGCTGCTAAGCTAAAAAGAAGAAAGAACTATTAAGGTGCATTCACACAGATCAGCAATGTATCACCTTTCCACACCGTAGTGTTGAATTGTTAGTGCTTTTGTTTCTATTTAGGGCGTAATCACATCAAAATGAATGCTCACATGTCACTCATTAACTTAGGTTGCTTAACCACAGCTGGTTGTCTGTGCCGTCTTATCCACAAATAAACAAAAACATTGCCATCTGCAGAGACCTGAATGCACACCCTCTGATGACAACACCACACTCTCATGCACTTACTTCCTGCAGTATAACTTTATGAGCTATTGTGGACCAACAGACCCCCTTGTCTGAAAGATGTGCAGCAGTGTAGAAAGATTTTTCCTTTTCATATGCTTGTGACAAATTTCATCACAGGACATCAGCTTGCAGTGGAAAATAGGTATGGGCAATACCAACATTGTTCCTTTCAATACTATAACATTAGTTTATGGTAATGTATTACCAATGTTGCTACCTATACTTTTTGCCCCTCAAAGGAAAATTACATGATCGTACAATGTACATTAATGTGCAGAAATGTGCTGTGTTGAATCTTTTGGATTTGTGTGCTGCGTTTGATGCTGTGGATCATGCCATTCTTTTAAATTATTTACACTGCCTGGTAGGATTCAGGGCTCTGTTTTGGGGTAGATTTTTCATTAACAATCATCATGGATGTTCTCTGAGGCTCTGATCCCCCCTTTTAAAACATGCAAAATGGTTTAGTTTACATAAGTACTGGTCAAATGAGTTCTATTTAGTGATCAGACAGCCAGAAGTCATCTGTCCCCAAGAAAGGGAAATATAGATACAATAAAAGAAAAGAAAGAACAAAGGGAGAAAAATTGAAGTGATGAGGAGCAGCTGCTTCTTCTTTTCTTTGAGAAGAGAGGTAATCATCACACTTGAGCTAACATACAAGGTTAGCATTAGCGTGCTTATAGCAGCAGCAGTTGTCTCAGAGTGAAGGCAGCAGGTCAGGCTTCATTTACACCAGTTATTAATAGTTTTACTGAGGTTTTTACATAAAAGCTGATTCAGCTGAAAGGGTCTCAGCAACACTTTTATCAAGTGGCTTCTTTTTATTGAATGTTGTCTGTTATAAGCAGGTTTAACTAATCCTGTTCCCAGTTTGTTTGTATGGGGCCTGTCCTCTTTGACAAGGAGGACATGGGGACGGATTGTGGACCACTGATGAACACTGATATACTCATGATTTGGCTCAAAACAAAGTTTTCTCATGATCAACAAAGTATAAGTGTCGTGCAGCAGTGATTAAAGCCATTCAGTCAATGCATGATTATCCCAAGTAAACAATTACTGATAAAAAGAAAATAGTTGTTTACTTTTACTAATTTTGGTTTACTTCGTACAATAGATTACCACTTTAGCTGTAATAATAACTTTTTTTTTTAATAATAATCCTTTTTTAAGAAGGTCTTTTCCAGGAATGTGCCCCTGCTTGGCCCCCCATACATTTTTTTAGACACACCACTGACTATTTGTAAAGAGTTAAACTACAATTAACCATTTTTACATTTCTGGAAATATCAAAGTTCAAGCACTTATAAGAAGGCAGAACCCTACTTACTTATTTAAGTAAACATGTGACATTTGGTTTTTACTATGTGTTGACAGAAAGGTGGTGATGAAAGTTAAAAAAAAAAGAAATAAAAAAAGATTTGGTAATTGTATTCAGCTGATGTAGCAGATCCACCTGATGAAGTGGAGACAACAAAGGCCCTTTAGACTAAGTTTAAACTTTTTGGCCTTCCTCCTGATTTTCCCAGTAGTTCCCCTTTATTCCCCCTGTTTTATCTCATCTGACTCTTTACAAAAGGCTATTTGAGATCACAGAGGCAAAAATAAGGGACAGATTTTTGTCTGGCTCTAAGTGCACTCTACAGTACATTTCGGTGTAATCACAGTCTGCTGACTAATACAAACTAAAGCATGAAAGTGCCTCTGTGCACAAAAGCAAACTGTCTTTATAACATAAAAATATATTTAGGCAATTTTGTTTATTATGTCCTGATTCAGATCCAGAGCAAAACAAGAAATGATAATAGCTCACTTTGAAGACTGACTACAAGGGCTGGTTTGCAATTATATTTATGTGTTTCCTGTAATTCCTACTAAAATGGTTAAAAATGATTCTTTAAAAGTCAGTATTGCACTAAGGCTATTTTAATGATTATATTTAAAAGTGCAAAATGTGAACAAAGCATCTATAAATATCAATAAAGCCTTCTGCTTGTGGTGTTATGGTGTATTATTACCAATTTTTGTTGCTTACATAACTACAGAAATGCATTAAGGGCACCGCGCCTTCGTGCATTATGGTGAATAACCACAAGCAGGCTTTAAAACACCCAAATGGACTCGGTGCTGATGGATAAACATCTGAAGATGGGCATCATAAATTCAGACAGACACAGACAGGCGGATGGGCAGATTTAAGTAAAAAATTTCCACAAAGTCAACTTTTACCACAGTTGGATCATATTCTTCCCAAGTATAAATATGTAGGTGTAATGTTCTCATCACACCTCTGTGATTGCTGCTCCTTACGGTTACAGCACGCACCCACGCAGTTGGAAAAATGAATGCTGATTTAAGCATAAGACATGATGCCATGCACACACCTGCTATTACCAAGTGATCTCACCACATGCCACAGCTTTTGTGGTAGATACAGATACTCTGCTGTTATGCTTAGCACAAAAAGTAAATTGAGTGTTTGTTTGATTATTTATTTGTTATAACAATGCTTCCTGGCAGCAAATCTTATACTGTGAAAAATAGCCTGTTTATTTCCCTTTAAATGGAGCCATATTTGTAAGGACCATGCATTTGTGGGATGAGCAGCAGATTTAAGTATGCGAGATGATGGAAGTCTGGAGATGTCTGAAGAAATAAGGCATATTGCCAAGAATCACTGTTACAATAAAGAAAAACAGAGCAAACACAAGTGTCCTGACTTTTTGTGCTAAGTTTATTATTCTGCTTTTTATTTTTGAGTATTTACAGATTCATTGAAGCCATCTGAAGTCATAAGACACCTTGAACTACTAAATTACATCATTGCATTCATTTATAGACCAACTCAGACAACAGTACTGAACAGATCTGTGAGGTTCTGGTTATTACAGGCAGTTAGACTTTGGGGCAATCATTCTTGAGCCAGCACAGATGAATATTTATTTTATTGACTCAAGTTTTTTTTTTAAAAATAGCTTAAAAAAAGTTGTTTTCAGCAGATATTTACATATATTAGCTGTAATAGCTTTCAGATTTTGACACTCATGTGTTACATTTACTGTCATGTCAGCAAAGGGAAACATTAACATTTTACCATTCGTAACCATGAATTGTGGCTCTACCAGTAGACAAAATATAGATTTTCCATGTTTTCTGGTAAAGCAGGATTTAGTTCAGTGTGATATTTATTCAAAATACTAATGTAGATACTGCCCAAATATCTCTTTAAAATAAGTATTTATCATGTTACAGTCTTTATTTAAATTAAACGTAAATGTTTGCAGCTAACATCATGTTAGTGTGTTTGAGGAACAGTGTAAATAATTCATAAGTAATGTGCTGCAGCTTCAACATTTAATATTGCAGCACTTACAGGTTTTTTCTGCAGCAATGCCAAAGTTTGTCACATCACATTCGGTCTAGTGTGTATGTGTTTGTGTGAGTTACTCATGGTGTGGGAATGTAAATCTGTTCAGTCACACTCTGGGGAGACATCTCTCTTTGAAGAAGATAAATCATGAAATTGTATACTTTGAAAACTACTTCATTCTACTTTTGTGTGTTTGTAAAAAGTTAATACACACATGGCAACTCTTGGTATTATTTATTTATACAAGTAAACGTCTAATCTTCTTTGAACAATGTCTTTAGAAAGAGACACAAATATCAACAGATGAATTTTACTTAAGCTAAAGTTTAGTTTACTTCATGAAAAAGAGAATCACAAAACAGCTCAGCAGTCAAAATATCTGGAAATGTTCCGAGAAATAATTTGTTCATTTCCAACATGTTTGTACGGAAGCGTATTGCTTTCACACAAAACAAAAGAAGTAAAGTTTTTTCTGTTTTTCAAAAAAAGAACAGAAAAAGAAAAGAAAAATAACATTGCTGTGGTTTTACAAGCTAATTTCCAAAGCTTGTCGGCGTTATTAATGAATCATTATTTAATTTAAGCACATATGATAAATTCAACTTATCAGCACAAGCACCATAAACTGGAAGGTTTATGTTTAAAATGATCTTGACCAATAGCAACAAATTCCAAGGTTTAACTTTACTGAAATCTGTGGGACAAGATTTTCCAAACCCCTGAGTGTAGCAAACATTCACTGTAACAGCATTTGGATCAGTTTAATGCACAACATTGCATTCATTTTTACCAACATCTTGTTTTGATGGTGGAAACACCAGATGACTGGACTGGCAGAGACCAGCAACTCCGGTCATCGAGGGCCACTGTCCTGCAGGATTTAGATGTTTCCCTAATGCAGCACACCTGATTAAAATAAAGTCGTTCTGTAACTGCTTGTTGTCTTATTCTTCACAAGTCTGTTAATTACTCATTAATTCGAATCAGGTTACTCAGCTCAAAGATCAAATAAATAAAATAAAATAGAACAAAGCAGCAAGTTCTGATCACACAAAGTTGTCTCAGCATAACAACAACAGCATCACGATGTCACATGAGAATGGGCTGTTTCATTAATGGATAGTTAAATCATTACAATTAATGTCCTTAAAATTATTAATAGGCTAATTAGGCCCAAACATGTATTTATTGTTTAAAATGATTAATTTTAACAGTCATGGCTGAAAAGACAGAGTCTGAGTGGGTGATTAAAGACAGCAGCCTTATTTTCACCAGGTTGCAGACACGGTGTGGAGCCAACGCAGTAACACAGTAATAACAGTCTGTAGCAAATGCAACTGATTTTAAATGAACTTTATTAAATTCTATTTTTGTACATGATTTAATAGGCATGAAAAAAGTTTTGTTTGGTAGGAAAAAAACAGGTTTTGCCTGATGAAGATGTAATTTTGGCCCACCATTCAGTTGATCTGAAAAAATGTGGCGCCTGGCCAAATTTAGTAGCTGATCTCTGGCCAACAGTCTCATTAAATACTCATAACCAGTAGTTCTCTATTGTTTTCCGTGAGACATAAATGAACGTTTCATAGCACTTTACGTTGAACCAGAAGGTTGTATCTGCAGCCAAAAAACCATCTTTGTCCTAAATGTTCTGCTAGAGAACCAATTGTCATTGGGGCAGCTGTGGTCACGGTGCCCTGATTGGTAATAAAGGTTATATAGGAACTATACAGGCTTTCTTTGATTGACCTTAAATTGAACATTTTGCTCAGTAGCCTGCGAGAGATAGTGTCTTTACTCGGAGACACTATCTCTGGGTAAAGGGCTGCAAAGGCATCCCTCTGTCCCCTATTCTGAGACCATTTCTCCAGCCTTTATCTTCCATACTGTATGTGCAGGGAAGAAATACACATGGTAAGGAAAACCAAGCAGAGCTTTGTACTATTGCTGGAGCATGAAAAGGCATTTGATTTCAAGTGAGACATCACCGCCTGCATAATGGTCACCCATGCACTTCTATGTACTCCGATAAGAGAGCTATTCTTGCTTCCCTGTCCTGAAGAAGTGGGGATGCAGCTTGAAAGAGTGGTTGGTATGAAACTCAGATAGGATTTACAGGGCAAATTCAATGAGAAAAGCAGCTTGCAAAAGCTTTCCTCATGCACTGAGAACACAAAACTGTCCAGTCTTTTACACATTACGTTTCCATCTAGTTGTTGTTAAGCATATTTAAGCAAACCTGTAAATATAAAATGCTCATAGGGTACAATATAATTATCAGGTTTTATTATAACAAAGTTGTAGAATGGTCATGCATGACTGAAACACAGAGCAGTGGCTGATAGCAGAGAACAAGACACACACACAACCACTTGTTTGGGCCAAATACAAGAGAAAATGAAGGAAGGTGTCAACAGAAAGCACATTTTCTTTTGAGTCAGCTATGTCGTTGCTTCTGCAGAAACAGAAAATGCTGACCTCTCTTGTGGTTAGTCTTGACAGAAACATCACCTTGTCCAAATTATGTTGGAAAGAGTTTTTCTCATATTTATGAATATCAACAGAAAAAGAAAGGTTAAAAAAAACACTTCAAGCAGATGCAGAAAGTTTTTAAATTTTAATGTTTCCATCAGCCTTATATAATATGCTATGTCAAAATTCTTTGAAAAAACTAAAACATATCAAGTGTTTGATGGGACCAAAAATCACAAATGCATTAATCATCAGCTTTGAAGCCATTAAAGCATCAGTTCTTGTCCTTGATCCAACCTTTAAAAAAATAACCTGAGATAGTCCGGTTTTTTTTTTTAGCTGAGAAAGACTTGCCTTCTTCCAGCAGAAGCTGAAAGAACAGAAGGGGTTCATGGATCCTGCAGAAGAGGAAATTTATCCAGCCATACATTTAAATTCCTGCTTAATCCCATTTAAGGGCACAGAGGGACAGAGGGGGTAGAGCATATCCTACCTGCTATCAGGCGAAAGACAGGTTACACCCTAGACTGGTCGATCAGTCCATCACAGGGTCATCACACTCACTCACTTCAAATAAAATATTTGTTTACTGGTTTATTTTAAGTGAGAAAGAAATATTTGCTACTTTAAACAATTATATAAAACAAAGTTTAACATCATATTCTTGAAAATCCAAATCAGTACAGCCAGTTTGACCATGCGGATTTATTTTTTCTTCATTTTTTAAACATATAAACAAGAAATCTTAGAGTTTTTTTCCTTTAAAGATTTATTTAGCAGATCTTTTCAACATTTCTCACACTCAGTATGTTGGGAAACAAATCAATTACCTATTTCAGTTTAACGTGCAGCAACAACCTTGACTGAAAAACACATTTCAAGGATAATATTCTGTTACTCTACTGTATATCAGAGGAGAGGAGAGATGAAAAGAGACCTCAATTGTTGTCAAAAGGTGATGAGTTCTCTTTTAAACTAAAAAGTTTGTTCAGCATCCTTGAAGTTTTCATTTAGTATTTTCAAAGCCAGATTGATGTGGAAGAAGATGTAGAGAAACATGTATGTATATGTGGACATCTTTTAAATAAACATGACAAACATAAACTGTGGATAAATTGCATTGTCCATCCATCTGTATTGTAAGCTGCATAACCACATGCTGGCAAAAGATCATCTGACTGTTATATTCCTATCATATTTTTACAATTATTTAAATTTGCTGGGACAAAATATACCAGGATGATATCTTATACCTGTTAACACAACAAACAGCAGTATTATGGGCATGACGTGCAAGGAGGTACAGACCAAAAATACCATGGATCTGCTGAATCACAGCATATGTTTATATGCGACCATGTCCGCTTTCATTTCTGCTATATAAATTTATAAGGAGGTGAGAAGAGATGGCAAAATGTGTTAATCCATGGTCTTTTGTAAATAGAAACCCTTTTAACCAGCAGCTCTCACATGCAACTCATTGCTGGTTCAAGACTTGTCCCATTGTGTTTATAATAGTTATTGTACTTGTCAGTTTGTCTGCCTCACAGCAGCTTCAAGCCAGATGTTTATTTATATTAATTATTTTTATACCTACCTTCAGTTAAGAAGCAGAAATTGGGGAGGTGTTAATGTTTATGCAGAATAGGGAGGGAGGGAATGTGTGTTTGTGTATGTGTGTGTGATTATGTGTGAAAGAGACTAAAGTTCAGGTGTGTTGTAAATGGTTGTATTATATAATTTGGTGTGTGAAGGCTTGTTTATCTTTATTACACTTTAATGTGGATAAATTGTTTTTGTTATGTTAAGCACTTTACGTTGCTTTGTGCATGAAAAGTGCTTTATAAATAAAGTCTGATTTAATTTCATCATTACTGCATTTCTCGCATTTTTGCGACACAGTCACCTGTGAAGGTTAGGCATGAAGGTAGAATAATTATACATTATTAGGTCTACATCTTACAAAAACGGTTTCAAAACATAAGACTTTCCATATCTTTAGATTCATAATTTTTTGCTGTCATGTAAAAACAGCCAAAGATACACCTGACTCAAACTGATGGGTCATCGTTGGGAGATCACTTTCATTTGAATGACATGTGTTGAGCATGGAAATGTCTACAACCTGCAGGACATCCACCCTCAAGTTCTGGAACCAGGACATCCCTGGTGTCTGGGGAATTATTCTAGTAACTCTTTTTAGTAGATTTGGCAAAAGGTCTTAAAAATATAATTTAAAAGAAAATGATTAATGGGCAAGATGTGCTGGTATGGCTTTACACACAAAACAGAAGTCATACAATACAAGTGTTGTTTTTTGGCATCATTTGTCTCCAAGTGGCCTTGATCAAGTATCCGTATGATGCATTGGAAAGGACTGAATTTCTAGCAGAGTCCTACTGGCATGTTATTGCAGGGAAAATAATTTGTTATGCCTCTTTGTCACTGCACGCCTATTTTGATCATGTTCCTGTAGCCTAGCTGCAGCCTTGCAGACATCAGTAACTTTAATGTGATGCAACAAAAAGAAAAATGCATCACGCAATTTTTTTGTGATCACTTTGTTTTTCTTCTAATGTATTTTCTACATCTTTTGTACAATTAATCTCAAAGCAGTATTTCACATTCACATGTATCCAGATCATTTTCTTTTCGTTTAGTTTTTATTTAAAAGCAACCAGCAGATGCTACATGTTTAAAGAATAAAATAAAGAATCTCACATTTGTAGTTTAATGTTTTCTTTACATCCACTAATTTAAAAAGCTAATTAAAGCTTTTTCATATCACGGCTGTGTTTACCTGCAGCTCACATTTCTTTGCTGTTTTATTATGAATTTTCAGTCATATATTCAGAGCATATCACACTTAGTGCACCGCTGCTACTCTGCTTCCAGATGGCTTTAGTATTTATTAATGAACCATTAAGGTTTAATTCCTTGAGGAAAATGATCCTGTGTGCCCCAGTATTTGAACCCATTGTACACTGAGTTAAATCTCAAGGGAGAAAAAGTAAAGTGCACTCCAAGGACAAGACCCGCCAGCTCTTCTCTGTGTCATGAAGCTGTCATGCCTCATGTCTTTCTATGCTCTTATTCTTTCAGTCCACCTCCTCCAGTGCATATAAGAGGCTGTCTTCACTGCTTTTGTTTTGCTTTAGCTTTCTCTTCACATTTCCTTTTTCTACATGAAGAACCCATCTTCTCTTATATAGAGAGACTGCAAGTGTAATTTGGCCATTTCTTAGATGCCTGGTAACATCCCTGTATAATAACTGTAGCTTGTGCCTATTCATTTTTTCTATCAGAGAGCAAGCAAAAGAAAACAGAGGAATTTTGACAGCAGTAAACCTTATTGACATTTAGACACTAAATTGTAGAATCAATTACCTGTTCATTTTGCAAAAACAAACAAAAAACAAAAGTTCAACCAACATCCTCCCAGAAATATTCAGAATTTACTGGATCATGTTTTGATTGAACAGTTTTACAAAAACAGCAGGACATAAGTATAGGTAAGTGGTAATTATGATGATATATAAGTGATGAAAGGGCCTTTTAATTTACTTTCATTTTGGTAAGATTAAAAGATTATAGTGTAACTTCAATCAAAGTAACTTGTGAATTAACAGAAGCTCTTACAAATAAATCATTGTTTTTCAAATGTAGAAATGGAGGAAGAGAGTGCTTATGCAGCTAGAATATATTGTAACTGCATTTATAAAGTTGTGATATAAAGGATTGAAGTCCCTTTTAAGTATTGAAACATTGACAAAAACCACGCCTTTAAAATCCCTGTGAAGCAACTGAACACCTGTCTGTGGCGTAATGAGGTTGGTGTGGTCACATGGCTTTTGGCATGTGGTAGCAACATATTGAAACAGTGCTTGCAACACTTCTGCTTCATGGGATTGATACTAGTCTAGTTTTTTGCAGGTAAAAATGATAAACTACTCAAATAATAGCAAGAGGTTATCTTTTTTCTCAGAAGTTTTGGTCTTCCACAGCCTGCGGGAAACGATGCAATGCCATTTATTCACCTCGTCTTAGCTTACAGGTTTGTTTCATAGCTTTAGTTCTTTGTTCATTGTAAGTCTCCAGCAATAGGAAATTATTTCATTGGCTTATTTTAAGAATTGTTGTAGAAAAAAAACTTGAAGAGTCTGGATAAGTGAAGTTTAACAAAGTCTTGTTAAAAGAAAAGAGAAATCGTGGTTGTACAAGGAGAGAATGTCGCTATCAGATTCTTAAGGAATCTGAGGAGGCTCTGAAGAGTAAAGACAAAAGCAAGATGTTTTCTACTCCGTGTTGTCAGGATGGTCTGAAGGAGCAGTGAAGACAGTCTGCTTCTCTTTGATAATAATCTGGCTCATCTTGCAGATGTCCTTCATTTAACCCAATGTCTCCTATGAGAACCATGCTGTTCCCAGTCCTGGGCCAGATTCTCTCAGGTCATCACTTGTACTAATACATAAGTATACCATGAAAAAGATAATGCATAAAGACTATAATGATTATAATGGAAAATGTGTCATAAATTTAAGTAAGATAAAGTGAATATTAAGTGAATGATTAAAAATGCATAAGGACATTTCTTCCAAAGAGTATTTGCTTAAAGAAATTATTAAAATCACCACTCTTGTAGGAATAGCATTAGATATTTTTGGAGGAGCTGAACAGTAAATGCTGCGGGTAATTTCACATCCAGACTCTTGTTATTTATAACACAACAAACAAACAAACAAAACTTAGCATAGCCAGGTTTTAGGAATCCAATTTAAAGTAACTCCTTACTCTCACTTTATCTAAAGCTGACACCGTGCACTGCACTGTTACACCGAAGCAAGGAACCACATAAGGACATCCATGCACAGAAAAACACAAAATAGGGCATATGATTAATGATGCAGCCATGATTGCAATGGTTTTTTGGTTGTTTGTTGGTAGCAGGGTACAGCTTCAGTTGACCAGACTTGTTTTCACACAGATTCTGTCTTTGTTCTGCTACTTGACATTCCTGAGAGGTGTTTGCGTTATGGAGGGAGTAACGCTCTGCAAGGGGAGGATATTGCTGCCAGGCACTACCTGTTCTCCAGAAACACTTTAGAAACTGATGTCAAAGATCCAAAGTTTTCCTGTAGATTATACACTTTACCTGTGTGTGTGGGTGTATGCAGGACAGACAGCAGCTTGTGTGCAGCTTTTTGTAAGCACAATGTTTTAGGAAGATACAGTTAAGTATTTGCTAGAATGACCAACTTCCTTTTTGTGCTGTAAGATGTGGCTTTATGACTAATTACACATATAAAACTCTCTCTCCACAGGAGACATAAACAAGGGAGCAGATGTAAAATGAATGTTGTGATTTCTTTATTGTATACAATTATAGCACTAATGGAGACAGCTGGCATTGTGTGGGCTCCATGCTCATTTAATTAAAGTTTTGATTTTTTTTTTTTTTTTTTTTTTTATATTTTATTTTTACATTTGGCACATCAGTGCTAATATAAAAGATAATTTGCATTTAAAAGCAATGAAATGATTCAAAACCCTTTCAGCACATTACAAATCCAAGAAGTTGATCTTAACTGAACACATTTTAATAATCCTCTTACAATTTTACGTACTTTGATAATAAAACCCAGAGCACCTAATAGTTCTTTCCATAAGAGAAAGTTATGCAGCAACTGAATATTTGTTCTCTAAAAGTTTTGGTTTGGGGAGCCTGAATTGGATTTTCTTCCATGACAACCAGTCCATTGGTGCCAAGGTAGATTTCAAAAGGCTGGAAAGTGCTGTTGAGCTTTGGTTGTTTCTATCAGCACTCAAACATTTAAACGGGGCCCTTTTTAATGGATTCTACCTCTTTATAATAAATGACAAATATCAGCTTCCCGAGAAACGTAGGAAAATAAAAATGACAGAGCGAGGAATGTATGTGATCAGCACTTCTTTTGTGTGTGCCCTTCTTATCTGCTTGCCAGCAGGAATACACACACATGCACATACACACAAACACACACACACACAAACAAAAGAAAAAAACTGTCCATTTTCCATTTATTTGGAGGAGACATGAGGCTTTGGCATTAGAAGAACCCTTTATATTTATTTATAATACTGACAATTTTCTTTAGCCCCTTTGGCATGGCACTTCCCTTTTATCTTTTATAGAAAAAAAAAAAATTTTCCCAATTTTTAGAAGCTCGTGGTCCTTTCTGATACATCCATCATAAAAACTTTTTTTTTTGTTTGTTTAATAGTTGTTATGAGAAATGGTTTATAACTTAAGTTTATTTTTCCAAAAACTACATGCGTGTTAAGCTGATTTGAGTCGCTGAATTCTTGCTATGAGTGAGTGAGAGTCTGATTAAATGTTTGTTTCTCTGCAAGGAACAGCTCCAGCCCCCTGTGACCTTGCATGTGAATA